>NW_028270139.1:37670084-37971896 GCF_037043375.1 Chiloscyllium plagiosum | reverse complement strand
ATTTGAACCAAGGCTGTATTGAGGCCAGGAGCTGAGGGGCCCTGACAGAACCCAACTGGGGATCACTCAGCAGGTTATTATTCCCTAGGTGCTGCTTGATAGCACTGTTAATGATACCTTCCATCGACTTACTGATGATTGAGAGTTGACTGATGGGGCAATAATTGACCATTTGGATTTGATCTGCTTTTTGTGTACAGGACATACTTGGGCAATTTTCCATTATTAAGTCAAGTGCAGCTGTACTGAAAGTGTTTGGCTAGGGGAGTAGCACATCCAGGACAACAAGTCTTCAGTACTATTGCCAGATTGTTGTCCAGGCCCACACTCTGTGCAGCATCAAGTGTCTCTAACATTTCTCGATATCACATGGAGTGAATCAAATTGACTGCTTTCTGTGATGCTGGGACAGAGGCCGAGATGGATCATTCAGTTGGCACTTTTGGCTGAAGATTGTTGCGAATACTTCAGCCTTATTTTTACAGCTTTGTAAGATTTTTGTTAGGCCCAGTATTACCTTCAGTTCTGGTCGCCACATTCCAGGAAGGATGTGGAGGCATTGGAGAGAATGCAGAAGAGGTTTACTAGGATGCTGCCAGGATTATCAGGTATGAGCTACAAGGAGAGGCTAGGAAAACTTGGGTTGTTTTCCCTGAAACAACAGAAGCTGAGGGGAGACCTCATAGAAGTTTATAACATTATGAGGTGCTTAGATAGGGTTGATGGTCAGAAACTTTTTCCCAGAGTTGAAATGCCGAATACTAGGGGGCATTTAGGGTGAGAGGGGGAAAATTCAAAGGCGATGTGAGGGGCAGTTTTTTTACACAGACAGGGGTAGGATTGTGGAATGTGCTTCCGGGGTAATGGTGGAGGTAGATACGATAGCGGCATTTAAGAGACTTTCAGATAAGCACACGAATAAGCAAGGAATGGAGGGATATGGACCAAGGGCAGGCAGAAGGAATTATTTAATTTGGCATCATGTTTGGGACAGCATCATGGGCAGAAGGGCCTATTCTGTGCTGTACTGTTCTATGTTCTATGATGTGCTTGGCTCCTCCATCATTGATGATAGAGATAAACACTTGCTGCTTATTCTGCTTGCTATACAAGTCGTCTTGTATGGTAGCTTCACCATATTTCAGGTATGCCTGCTGCTGCTCCTGGCATGTCCTCCCACACTCTCAACTAAACCAGGATTGATCCCCTGGTTTGATTGTAATGGTTCAGTGGGGAATATGCCAGACCATGATGTTACAGATTGTGCTGGAATATAATTCTGCTGCTGTTGATGGCTCACAGCACTTCATGGACACCCTGCCTTGGTTTACTAGATCTGTTTCAAGTTTGTCCCATTTAGTATGGTGATAGTGTCACATAACATGATGTAAGATATTCTTATCGTGAAAATGGGATTTTGCCTCCATAAGGACTGTAGGGTGGTCACTCTTACCGATACTGTCATGGACAGAATCATCTGCATCTGGTCAAGTAGGTTCTTCTCTCGTTTTTGAGTTCTCTCACTCCCTGCCACAGACCCAGACTAGCAGCTATGTCCTTTAGGACCCAACCAGCTCAATCAACAGTGTTGCTGTGGTGCCACTCAATGATGGAGGACATTGAAATCCTAACCCTCCACCCCCACCCCAGAGTATGTTCTACATCCTTACTGCCCTCAGTGCTTCACGCAAGTGACATTCAACATGGAAGAGCACTGTTCATCAGCTGAGGAGGGGACTGTCACATGGCAATCAGCAGCAGGTTTCCTTACCCATGTTTGACCTGATGCCATGACTTCATGGGATCTGGAGTCAATGTTGAGAACTCCCAGGGTAACTCCCCCCTAATAATATACCACTGTGCCGCCACCTCTGCTGTGTCTGTCCTGCTGGAGGGACAGGACTTATCCAGGGATAGTGATATGGGACATTGCAAGGTGTGATTCCGTGTGTACAATGACATCAGGCTGCTCCTTGTCTGTGAGACAGCTCTTGTAATTTCAGCATGAGCCCCCATAGTAAGTAAGGGGGACTTTGCAAGGTCAATAGGGCTGTTTTTACCATTGCCATTTCTTGCGTCTAGATCGACGGCGGGTGGGCTTTTATTCCTTTGTTTGTCCCTTTCTGGTGGTTTGCGGTTGACTAGGCCATTTCAGAAAGCAGCTGAGAGTCAGTCACATGGCTATGCGCCTGTCGGTTAAGGATTGCTCACATTGCTTAGTAACACAGAACCTGCTTTTCACTGGAATTAAGCAAAGTAAGTCACACTCAAACACTGGTACAGAATGTGTTAGTTTCAGCAATTTGTTAGGTTATCTGGTAATCAATTAGTGTATAAACACAGATTTATTAATAGTGGTGCCCAGCTAATCTTAAAGGCATAGGACAAGTACTGAAGTAGACACAATTCCCATCAGACATGCACTGACTGTAAATTCTTTATAAAGATGAAAGTTTACACCTTCAGGGCCTATATCTGAAACAGTGAAACACCTAACTGTTTGGTCACTAGACTCCTTCCCAGGATTCATCAGGATTCTCTTGTTCTGAATTCGGCCAACACCTGAACTGCTGCAATCAAAATGAGTTCCATCTCCAGCCAAGCTGCAGCTCCTTAAAACATTCACTACAGGCCTCCCCCAAACAGGTAACTAGAAAATACATCTGTCCAAATCTGAAGCCACAAGGAGTTGGAGATTTTCTCCCAATTCCAGATTCATTCCCAAGTCCATTTTAAATTCCTGTTCAGCCACCTCCAAGTAACTTCTTCCAAAGCTACTTACTGGTCCCTTTCAGTGATACAGGAGCACTCAATTAACACTGGTGTCTTCAGCAAACTGCCTCAGGATGAGCAGCAAGAATTCCTATAAATCCTTCAAGACAAAATCTATTAAAAAAGAGAAGTGAGATTGTGGTATTAAGATCCAATTTAGAGCCTGCAGTGACTGATCAGCCAAATGTGTAGATTACCTACACTGCTATAATTTGCATCCCTGCCTCTTGGACCATGCATCTCAGATTTGGTGTAAAGAACATATCACTCTCAGGCATTATGAATGAAGACTTGTGTTGTATCAAGGGAGGAAGGTACCTATAAAAAGGATCATCTGCCAGAAATGAACCTAGAAATACATTTGTTAGATCATTCTACTCCGAAGCAAAGTTGGGAAAACCAGTGCTAGAGAAAATAACTTCTCTTCAGGAATCGCTGCATTAACTACATTGCCAGGTACTAACGTTAGCAACTGGTGTATCCATGATGCTGGAATGCGGTGTTAAAAACAAATGGCAGTGACACAGCAATAAGTGTGGTCGCACCTGGTGTATTGCGTACAGTTCTGGTCACTACATTATCGAAAGGATGTGGAAGCTATGGAAAGGGTTCAGAGGAGATTTACTAGAATGTTACCTGGTATGGAGGGAAGGTCTTATGAGGAATGGCTGAGGAACTTGAGACTGTTTTCGTTAGAGAGAAGAAGGTTGAGAGGTGACTTAATTGAGGCATATAAGATAATCAGAGGGTTAGATAGGGTGAACAGTGAGAGCCTTTTTCCACGGATGGTGATGGATAGCATGAGGGGACATAGCTTTAAGTTGAGGGGTGATAGATGTAGGACAGATGTCAGAGGCAGTTTCTTTACTCAGGGAGTAGTAGAGGTGTGGAACACACTACCTGCAACAGTAGTAGACTCGCCAACTTTAAGGGCATTTCAATGGTCTTTGGATAGGCTCATGGATGAAAATGGAATAGTGTAGGATAGATAGGCTTCAGATTAGTTCCACAGGTCGGCGCAACATTGAGGGCCGAAGGGCCTGTATTGCGCTGTAATGTTCTATGTTCTAAATCAATACGCTTACAAAGAGGTTTCATTTGTTATTTCTTTTTATAAAATATGTACACTTTTTTGGTCATGAACAAGTAAAATGGCACATGAAGCATCGCCACACTAGTCAATATTTTAACTCTATATATCCCATTGTCCATTCCATAACCTCTAAAATTCATCCAGTTTCTTTTGCCCCCAACAAGAAAGGGGAGTCACAAAAAAAATTACAAAACAGGCCAACTGTACCACAATGCTAAAAAATAGCTGTTAAGTGCAAGTTAAAAAGCTTTGATAAAAAGCTAGATTGCAACATAATAATATTAACTGTAGCAGTTTAAATACAAGGCTATCGTTAAAAGATTTCTTTCTTGGTTTGACATACATTTTTTTGATAGGTGCCACAGATTTAGTTTTTATTTAAGCTATATACACAACCAGCTCTAACACTGAACAGTAGCATAATTACATGGAGCTTATAGGTTATAATAACATGGTAAGTATACAATTAAAATACTGGCAAGTACAGTTGAAACATATTTCTTTCCTTCAAGGTTTTGAATTTTCATGAGTGCTAACACTAGTCAGGTGACCAGTCACCTGACTTTCCCCCTTGCTATCCATTGTCTTAATCTTTCAGTCTTTACTGTATCCAAATGGTGTTACTTCTATCCGGTCTTCGTGTCTCCACAGTAAGGTCACCAAACGTCGAGAAAAATTGCTCCATTTCCTTTTGCAACATCTCATTGCGTTTCTCAGCATCCTCCCGGGCACGCTCTGTGTTCCTCATCTTTATTTCCACCATGGTGTACTTCTTCCTTTCCTGGTCCAGCTCATCGTGAAGTGTCATCACTTCTGACTCCAGCTCAATGTTTCTTTGCTCCAAACTGCAAAGTAGAAGAAGAAATGAACAAAACTGATGGGGAAATGATCAAAGATTTGTATTAGTTCTGAAAGATATAACTATCAGTTTGCATGTTGATCTCACTCCCTTTGCAAAGACCAAAGTTTATAAATGCTACCTAAACATGAAACGTCTGTTGAGACGAAAATGACATTCACAATAGGGTGATTGGTTAATGGTAGTGGGCTAAGATGGGGAGTTGGATTGAAACAGGATTAGGCCATTCAGCCAGTTGAGCCTGTACTGTCATTCAGTGAGATAATCGCTGGCCTGTGGCATAACTCCATATCCCTTAATATCTTTGCTTAACAAAGAAAAAAAATCTGAATTTATTTGTTAGGAAGTAAACCTGATGTTGTCAATTGACTATCTGTTGTGTAAACAAACTTATTTTCTGTCAGAATTTAGTTCAACAAAAATGAATATTTAATTGGTTTTGTAATGTATTGATACATAGAAGAACTGTGGGGTGGAGCGTGTGTGAGAGAGAGAGAGAGACAAGAGTGTGAGAGATAGATAGATAGATGGGTAGATGGAGCGAGAGAGAGAGAGAGAGAGAGAGGTTGGTGGAGATAATTCTATACAGAATTTCTCAAACACAAGCTGGAGTCATTGTCAGGTACATCCTGAGTATGCATTCAGAGTAGATCCTGACGTTAATCATAACTCAATTGTCATTGGGTTACAGAATTTGCCACTTACTGTAAATTTCTGTCCCAGTTACTTTCTGTTCCTTTCTTTTTACTGCTTTTAAGAATGACACCAGAATTGTGAGAGACATTCTATGCTTTACATTGAAATTCAGTTTGAAGGATTATTGGCTCTTAACAAATATGTTTGCATGGGGTTATGGTGATTTCATTTGAGGCTTCACAGCTGGATAGGAATATTAAAGCTCATAATAATATCCAAAAGGCAGTGAGAGCTGGTTTGGATAATGATGCAGAATTTGCTCTGTTCTTCTCTCAAGTGTCAGTCTTTGATGATTTAAAAGTCTTAAGATTCTTATTCTGTGATGTCATTGAGGTGCAAGATGAAGATTTAGCAAGGCATTGAGACAATCCCCAAAATGGAGATTTAGTGAAACAGTAACCCCATAGTCCATGCTGTCTAACCTGATAAGGAAAAGGTCAATTGCAAATGTTTAACTGGGTGGCACGGTAGCTCAGTGGTTAGCAGTGCTGCTTCACAGTGCTAGGGAACCAGGTTCAATTCCAGCCTCAGGTGACTGTGTGGAGTTTGCACATTGTCCACATTCTGTGTAGGTTTCCTTGGGGTGCTATGGTTTCCTCCCGCAGTTCAAAGATGGTAAAGGTAATCTTTTACAGATTTGCTCAAACACAAGCTGGGGTCACTGCCAGATACATCTTGTGAGTAAGCATTCAGAATTGATCAGGTGGGTTGCCCATATATCCCAAAGATGTGCAGGTTAGTTGGATTAGCCATGGTAAATGTAGGGTTACAGGGATAGAGTGGGATGCTCTGCAGAGGGTCAATGTGGATGATGGGCCAAATTGTCTACTTTCACACTATAGGATTCTATGACTGGAAAGGGAAGACAAGGAGCTTGTGGTTTGACTAAAATGGCGTCACAGATCCAAATTTGGAGTACTGCCACTTGGCATCCATTATATTGGTTGTGGGGGAGAAGGGGAGGAGAGGGAATAGAGAATGGGGATGAGGGTTTGCACTTCAAATGTGCACATTTCACTGAGGCAGCTGCACATATACAACTGCAGCTTCCCTCCAGACTAGGCCAAATTTCATAAAGAGAGAGTGGGAAGTCTAAATCTTGTACAGTTACTTATTGCAGAGGAATGGTCCCAGAAAACGTTTGGGAGAGGTCAGATGGTCCTTTGGGATTATTAATAATAGACTTTAATATGAATTTAAAAGTGGATAAACTCATTGGAACTGTCAAGCTGTCAGAGTATTTAAATCTTCAAAAGAAAACTGCAATGCTATAAGTAAGTGCTTGCTATTTGACTTAATAACTTAAGTCATTACAGGATTAGTGTTGCATAACTTGTTTCACAATCTATCATTATTACAGTGGGATGTGTGTCAGTTCATAGTTTGATTGACAGCTCCTCGGGCTAATAAAATCTCTGAAATATGGGATAAAAGAGAATTAAATGTAATGAATTCAATATTTTTGTAAAATAATGAATTCATCAATAAACATTAAATAACATTATCTATGGCATGCTCCTGAGTTCTTCCAATGGTGGATACTTGATGATTTGAAATGGAGAGCTTAAGGGTAGGGTGCTGGATGGGGGCATACGTTGGCAACAAATTGCCATGGGGATTGGTTGAGGGCTGCACATTTGCATGGAGTCAATACCGACCCTCCAAAGAGCATCCCACCCAGACTCACCCCTCCTTACCCTGCACTTCCCACGGCTAACCCACCAGCCTGCATATCCCTGGTCACTATGTGCTATTTAACATAGCCAATCTACCTAATCTGCACATCTTTGGACTGTCGGACAAAACCCTTGCAGACATGGGGAGAATGTGCAAACTCTACACAGACAGTTGCCAGAGGCTGGAATTGAACATGGGTCCCTGGCACTGTGAGGCAGCAGTGCCACCCAACCAAAGTTTCTCCAACCAAATCTTGCCACAATAAAACTTTTCATCCCTGGACCCACCCTGGTACATCATTTCTGCATTGTCTCAGCAACAACTGTCAGTGACACATTCTAAAGATCCATTGAATAAAGGATTGAAATATCACTTTGGGATAGAAATTGTTTGCTGCCATTTTTTGTGTAAGAGATTGTGACTTATGTATTGGTCACAATCTATTGTCATGGTGTTTGGCTCTGCCTCCTCATTTACCTTAGGGTAGCACTGGGTTAAGCAGGGCCCATGCTGCTGCCTACCAGACTATTTAGCAGGGACTGAACAATGTGCATTAGTAGCATTGGTCTACAGCACAGAAAAAGCCCTTTGGTCCATCAAGTTTGTACCAATCAAAAACAACAACGACCTAACTATTCTAATCTTATTTTCCAGCACTTGATCTACAGCCTTGTATGCCTTGGCATTACAAGTATACATCTGAACCCTCACAACATCTGCAAACTGTTACGTTATGCATGTGCTACAGCCAGCTCTACTTCAAAAGTTACAATGAATCAGCAAAAGGCATCACTGAACACTTTTGGTGGAAGAGAGCAGTGCCAGCAGGCTGGGAGAGCACTGTCAGATTCATGGATGTGGTGCTAGATGCCTTTGCCATGTTGGTGAGATGCTGGCTTACTTTGCCGGCCAGCCCATCAGCCTTCGGATACTGACAAGCAGCATGGTGACTCCAGCTCCAACTTGGCAGGAGGGATGGCCCAAAGCTGGCACACTCTCTGCAGCAGCAACTCCATTTCCCTGTGGCACCGCAGATCAAAGACATCGTCACTCTTAACCCCCCATCCCTGGCTTTTGCAGCGTTGATAGGGAAGGTCACCAAATCCCCCACTCTTCCTGTGAGGAAGCAGCAACACTCTCTGTCCAGTCTCAGCACTCACCACAAACTACTGCAACAGTCCATGCTCACTGGCACAGCCTACAATGTCAGAAATTACTATAAGTTACTTTCCCTGTATGTTTGGTGTTGGGCACTTTAACTGATATTCGCACAGGACTCTGTTTGAAACTGAACACGTTCTTTTTGGTGAGTGACAAGCAGATCTGTTGAATGGATGTAACTTTACAAATAAAGAGTTAAATCAGCTGGGAGGGCAGGGTTGCCACGGCAGCACCATTCCATGGCTTCTAGCGCAGACTGAACTCCAGTGGGAGGACTCCTCTCACCACAGAGTACCGCATGGGTCACTCTGGAAGTGAGATGCACAGTACATCCGCGTCAGAGTCTTTGGCTTATAGAGTGCCACCTCTGAATTTCACAAACACTGTTTTTCTCCCCTCTCCAATTTGTTTTGGAATCAGATTCTGGCCTTGAGTAAGCCAGAAATTGTGTCTGGACTGGGTCATTACTCGAGAGATTCCAGCTTCTTGTCTTTGACACGGGGATGGGGTGGAGGCTTTTTGGGGATGGTGGTGGTTGGAGGTGGAGGCTGCGGGTCTAGGAGACAGAACTTCCTCTGATGGCCACATGATTGCACATTCTCCCTTCCCTGTCTCCCAGGAAGCAAACTGCTACATTATCCTTGTTACCTGCTAAAGCAAAGCAAAGTTAATAGCATGGTTAACATTGTCCTCCTAAGGGTTTGCTAAGCCAAGTTAGAGTAATAGAGGGGCAGAACCCTAATGGGATCTTATGTCCTATTGAAGGTTATTGATGACGAAGCAGAAAATAATAATCTTTTGTGAAGGAGGAAATGTCATTTCATATGGAACTGCCCATCATTGAATATGTAATTCATGTCACATTCAAAATACAATCATGTATTTACAGGAGCTACGGCAGTTTCCAGCTGCTGCATCAGAAGTCACTATATGCATGAAACAAATAAACTACAAAAGGTTTTGTTGGTTATGTTCACCTACTACCATCCTTAGAAATCATAGTTGTTAATTTGTCTTCACAAAAAAAAAAGAACGTAACACTGGAGAGCTACTCAGAGCTATTTCAGATGCTGCATGATGCAAGTTAACAGTCTCAAGAACATATGACTTTCTGCTTGTGCAAAATGTAAATTCACATTCCTCTGTAAACAGCAATGCTACAATTATTGAATTCCCCATGGTGATTCTGGAACAGATGATAATTTTAAGTGAGGGACATCTGGATTTCTTAATTTTCCCAGCAGCTACCCTCTGGCACCAGCGCAGCTGGAATATGGTACAGAGAATGTTTGCTACAAGACCAAAGATTCCAGTTCATTGTTTGTCTGCTACAATTGAAAATAGCATCAAAATGAGTGCATCATGTGTAAAGGGGTTTGAACTGAGGCATCTGTGAAGGCTATTTACTGAAAAGTTTTGGTTTTAAGAGCTCCAGTATTGTAGTACCTGGTTGTTTAACTCGCATAGGGAAATTTCTAGGCATGTGGAAATAGTTAGAAAACTAATAAAGAAAGTAATAAATTAATATGGTTTTCGTAATGCAGAGCCCTTTAGTTCAAATGGCAGATGTAATGATTTTAGAAAACATTTGAGAATTCCAAGTCAAGAAACAATCCAACAAAGTTACTTTTTGCCCATTCACCCAACCTATCTATGCCCATTACAGATTCCTTATGTCTTCATCACAATATGACCTCCCACCTATTTTTGTATTATCAGCAAATTTGGATCCATTGCCCTCTGCCCCACAACTGAGTCACTAATATAAATAGCAAATAATTGGAGTCCTAGGACTGATCCTTGTGACCAGTTACATCATTCCAACCTGTAAAAGATCCATTCATCCCAAAAGTCTTATGTGTTCACCAATTCTTAATCCACGTTAATACTTTATGCAATACCATAAGTTCCTATCTTGAACAATAACCTTTTGACACCTCCTCGAATGCATTATGAAAATTCAAATAAATTATATTAACTGGTTCCCCTTCATCAACTCTACGTTTGTATCCTCAAAGAATTGCAGCATATTCATCAAACATGATTTCCTTTTCACAAGGTGGCCATGATGTTGCAGTGCTGGTGTTGGACTGGGGTAGACAAAGTCAGAAGTCACATGGTGCCAGGTTACAGTCCAACATGTTTATTTAAAACCCGACAAAGGAACAGCACGCTGAAAGCTTGCGATTTTAAGTAAAGCTGTTGGACTATAACCTGATGTCATGTGACTTGTGACTGTGTCCTTTTCACAAAACCATGTTCACTCTGTTTGGATCGTGTTAAACTTTTCTAAATACTGAGCTATTTCTGCCTTAATAATAGACTGTACCACCTTCCCAATGACCAATGTCAGGGTAACTGACCTAGTTTTCCAGCTTTCTATCTCCCTTCTTTGAACATGAGCAGCTTTTCAATCCTCTTGAACCCTCCAGAATCAGTGTGCTCTGGAATAATTTGACCAATGCCTCCATGACCTCCACAGCCAGTTCCTTTAAACCCCAAGCGCAGACCATGAGATCCTGATGATTTGTCGCACTGTAAACATGTCTCCATGATAGCAATCAAGTCATATCCATTTATTTCTATTTGTGCTGTCGACTCATTTATCTTATTACAAACACTGGATTCGTTCAGATAAAGAGCCTTCAGCTTTGACATTTTCACCATTATTACTCTCCGATTCTAAGTTCTGTTGACCCTTCTGCATATATTTTCTAACTTTATCTGTCGTACATTCAATACTGTTTGCCTCTCTACAACTTGCATCTATACTCTCTTATTTCTTTGTGTGTTAAATGTCCCTTTGATTGAATCCACCTCCCTCATTAATTTAACTAATTAATTTAACATCCTATCTGCAGATGGTAATAGATGGAAGTGAATAGCCTTATCAATGCCCCATTGTATTCTGAAGACTGCCTTAAATTCAACCCACAACACAGGATGTTGGAATCAAAGTGAACACCACTCCTTATCTGGAAAGGGTCATTGAACTTATATGAGTTGTCCAATGGGGCAGCCACGTTATCTTGGTCAGCTGTTAGCATTCAGTTGCACCAGAAAAACATAGAACCAACAGTTCTGTGGTCAAAAAGCCAGATAATAAAAATTGCTGGCCATCAAGCAAAGAACATAAGTAACAATAATGGTTTGAACATTGTAGATTACAACAGTGAGGAAGGTAAGAAAACACATACTTCATAGATAGAAGATTGGCTGGCTACAGAACAATAGAATAAATAGAAACAGTTATTTCCTTATTGTCAATATGTAACGTGGTGTCCAGCTGGATCAGTGTTGGAACCTCAACTCTTTGCAATTTTTAAAAATGATTTGAATGAAGGGGCAGAAGGGATCGTTGCCAAGTTTGCAGATGCCACAAAGGTAAGTGTGAAATAAGTTCTGAAGAAGTGGATACAACATTATGAGGTTGAGTGTGGGCAAAGATCTGGAAAAACGTGTATAACGTGGGAAAATATGAATTGTTCATTTTGGCAGGAAGAAGAAAAAGAAGCAAATTCTCAAAATGGTGAATGATTGAAGAATTTTGAAATAGAGTGCATGAATCTGAAAAGAGTAGGATTCAGGTACAGAAAGTAATTAGGAATGCTGATAAAATGTTATTGTTTCTTGCAAGTGGAATTGAATACAGAATCACAGGGGTGTTATGATACAGAAATAAATTCTTTTAGTCCATCGTGTCTATACCAGCTCTCCAAATAAGCATCATTATTTCGTGCCATTTTCCTACCTTTAGTCCAACCCCTGGTGAACCGATCCCAACCGATTGGGTGTATAAGATTCTTCTCACCTTGCATTTGTTTTTGTGCAAATCAGTATAATCTATGTTTAATCAGTTTAATCTATGTTTAATCAGTTTAATCTATGTTTTCTGCCTCTGGACCATTCTATGAGCAAGAACCATTTCCCTTTACCTACTCTATCCAGCCCCCTCAGGATTTGGAAATTTTTATTTGATTTCTTTACTTTCTTTTCTCCAAGAACAGTTGCAACCTCTCCAAACTATCCTCGTAAAGTAAGTCTTTCTTTAGAAGTGTACATATATATATATATATATATATATATATATATATAAAATATCTGTGCAAAATGCATTATGTCACTTCCTGGTATTGAAATTCATCTGCTACCTTTGTGCTCACTCCACCAAACTGCCTAAGTCCTCTGAAGTTCAACTTTGTCCTTCTCACAGTTTATAATGTTTCTGAGTATAAAGGAAGGGAGATGATGTGTCAGTTATACAGGTTTGGTGTAGCACTGTGCACAATATTGGCCATTTTATTTAAGAAAGGATGTAAATGAGTTGGAAGCAGTACAAAGAAGGTCTCCCAGAGTAATACTTGGAATGGACAGTTGTCTCATGACGAAAAAGAAAAGTTGGACAGCAAGGATTGTATCTGCTCGGGTTTAGAAAATCCAGAGGCAACTTGCAAGCTGCTGAAAGGATGTTGGAAGGATGTCTCTCTTGTGAGTGGCTATCAAACGAGACATTACCATTTAAAAATAAATTGTCATCTGTTTATGACAGATATTAGGTAAAAACAATCACAGAGAGTTGTGAGTCTTAGAAACTTTCTTCCTGGAATAGAAACAGAGTCTTTGAACAGTTCTAAGATTGAGGTGGTTGGATTCTTGTTAAGCAAGGTGTTGGAAGTTTTTCAGGCTTCGAAGGGATTGTGCATTTGAAGCTGTGTTCAGATCCACCGTGATGTTATTCAGTGGTGGAGCAGGCCCTCCATGGTTGTTACTCCATGGTTGTATTTTCTTTCATCTCAAACATCCTTATCACACGCAGGAAGTGAATACAGAATTTCTGTCCATGACACTACTGTAACTCCTTGGATGCTGGACACTAGAAATTGGCAAACTTCTATGCTGAGATGGCCTACATATTAAATCTCATGAGGACAGACTTTCACATGGGCATTATGACTTTTTAATGCATAGGACTTCTTTGTAAAAATGCACTCTTGCTTGTCCTAGGTACACAAGCTAAAACCTCAAATGCCTCATTGGCTGTTAGGTGGTCCCTTTAAGAGCTGCTGCTCAAGTGGAACATACACAATGCACACTTTTATTTAAATTTTGTACTTGGGATCTTACCAGGAAAGTACAACTTTGATTCACATACTTAAACAGCCAGAGACCAGCATGAGACGGCAATGGAGTCCATTCGTTTACAGAACTGGATAGGTAGCAGAAAGGTTGCTTGCAAGCAACCTCATGGCAACTCTATTAAGAGATTATTCTTTATGTGTAAGACTTGACAATACTCAATGATATCAGCGTTGAGTTCAATCCAACCCTGAAGCTACATGAATGCTTCCAGCCTAAAATGATCTATGGATACTTGGAAGTAACATCTATTTCACAACAAAACGGGAAGATAATTAATTGGGAAAGTGATGGGAAATTCTGCTAATGATCAGTGTTATTTGAATTTTGAAACTGTAGAGTGTATCTGTTCTGTGCAGTCTTAACAGCCACGTACCTTTTTATTCTTGCTTCATACTCAATCTTCTGTTTTGTTACTTCTTGCTTCAGGCTTGTCACGAGACTGTGCAAAGCACTGTGATTGCCAGTGGAAGTGTTGGAGACAAATGTGTCACTGTTATCACTGCTGTTTGTAGCTTGACTGCTGCAACCACCCCCACTGCTCCGCTCGTACTTATTCTCAGAGTCAGTCCGAATAGATCTCTCATGCACTGGTCCCTCGGAAATTGGGTCTTCGTAATTTGCTGCATAAATGTCTTGGTCTGGGCAGGTAGTTGTGGAGGAGCGGCAGGAATTTGAATGTTCCATCAGAGAGATCTCACAGGACGACGTCGACCAGGTGGCACTGTCCACACTCTGTTTGTCATCAGAGTTTGAAAGCGAAAACTGCTGCTGCACATTATCGTAGGTGGATAGTCTGTTGTGCTGCGTGGATTCACTGTTCACTGTGTCCTTGGGCTTATTGTCTCTCATCGTGACATATCCGTTGGGCATCCACCCTACAATTCGATTGTTTAAGGAGGAACTCATCATATCTGTGCTGGAGATACCCATTCTCACCCCCCCGTTCTGCATGCTACCAGTGCCCATCTTGGTCCCTGTTCCTTTCAGTGAGGAGTTTCTCCTTGCTTGCAGACTGCCATTTGGCAACGTCTGCATTTTATCCTGGTTTTCTGCAGGACTGCTGAAGGACCCATTTGTCACGATCCCACTGCCTTTAGAATAGGCTGGATTCTTCTTCACTGTGATGGGTGGGCTTCTATTGACATCCACTCTGCAGAGGCTGGTCTTGGGGCTGCCACTGGATTTGTTACCCCCGTTCAGTGCTGTAGGAGAACCCCCCTTCTCATTGCTTCCCCTTTTTGGAGACTCGGAGTTATCCCAGGAGCACTGACGGACAGGTTCGACAGCTGGCTTCTTGTTCTCTTTGTTGGGGGGCGGAGAAAATGGCACAAAGGATTTCTTTGGTATCTCATTGTTGTTATTACACCCGTCCTGTCTGCCCTGAATCTCTTCTCCTTCTTTGGGAAATAAGTTGCTGTGTTCACTTATAAGTACAGTCATTAATTGCTGAACCAGGACTGTCCCTGCAGAGTGAGGAAAGGAGAAAATCAATGAACAAATAATAATGACAAATATTGCACAATGTCTTCTTTGTAGAATGAAACAGTGTAAACGTCACAACATTTGCAACAAGCAGTTAGGCAGTAACGGATCTTTAATGTTGCCCCCCAAGTTTATTTGGCAGGTTCAAAAGTGAGAAGTTGACAGTATTGGGGTCTAGATTAGAGTGGTGCTGGAAAAGCGCAACAGGTCAGGCAGTATCTGACGAGCAGGAAAATCGACGTTTTGGGCAAAAGCCCTTCATCAGGAATGAGGCCACACTCCTGATGAAGGGGTTTTGCCCGAAACATCGATTTTCCCGCTCCTTGGATGCTGCCTGACCTGCTGCGCTTTTCCAGCACCACTCTAATCTAGACTCTGGTTTCCAGCATCTGCAGTCCTCACTTTTGCCTGATTGATGGTATTGCCCAATGCATCATCTATTTGTGCAAGGAAACCACTAAATATAATGGCTTTCCTGGTTTAATCTCAGTTTGCCTTTGAAGGGGGAAGGTTTTGACATACATGGGACAATGACCCTGCCTTTGAGCTAGAAGCTCCGGGTTTGGGCTCCACACCAGGAAGTAACCACAAAAGGAGCATTCATAATGTAGCCTTTAAGGCCAAGGATCAACCTGTGAATCCTTCCAACCTCTGCCAAAGGTAAGAGCAAACTTCTGCTCAGCTATGTTATGGGAGGAACATTGTAGCCACTGTCATAATTACTCATATATGAACATAATATCCACTCCTCCCTGATCCCCTCAGTGATTGGCTTATTGGTGACTCTGCCACTGAAGATGTTGGGGGTCCTGTCAAAGGACGGTCAATTCAGTGTTGCTGCCCAGTCCCACCGAGGGATCCTTGTTTCATTAATTCAGTGGATGTGGAGGTTGTTGATCACGCAAACATTTACTTGTGGTGGTGTGGTGAGGTGCCTTCTTGGAGCATTGCAGTTCATTTAGCAGAGGCAGACCCAAAATACTTGCAGATGGAAGTGTTCCCATGTGTTTTCTGCCTTTGTCCTTCTCAATGGTAGTGCCTGTGGTTTGCAAGATGCAGTCCAAAGAACTTTGATGGATTTCTGCAGTGCATCTTATAGATGGTACACACTGTAGTAGCTAAGCATTGATGGTGAAGGGAGTGACTGTTTGTGGATGTGGTTCCAGTCAAGTGGGCAGCTTTGTCTTGCACTATGTCAAGCTTCTTGAGTGTTGTTGGAGCTGCACTCATCCATTCAAGTGGGGAGTATTCCATCAGACTCCCAACTTGTGCCTTGTAGATGGTGGATGGTGATGACGAGTCAGCGGGTGAGTTACTCGCCACAGTATTCCTAGTCGCTGACTGGCTCTTGTGGTCACTGTATTTAAACGGCTCATTTACATCACTTTTTGGTCAATGGTAAACACAGGACGTTGACAGTGGAGGATTCGGTGATGATAACGCCATTGTATAACAAGGGGTGATAGACCATAAAACATACACACAAAAGCCAATCAATCACCCATCAAATCTGTTCTGCCCTTCAATATCATCACTGATCTGATAACCTCCAACTATACTTCCGGCATTTTACTCAAATTTTCCATGAATATTTTAACGAGTAAAAATATGTCTATCTCAGCCTTCAAGTCCAGTGACAGTACTGGAAACAACAGTTTGATATCTATACCCGAAACAAAAACAGAAATAATGTGCCAGGTCCTCAGAACTGGTGGTAGCATGGAAAATGATAGTTTTTATCTGGAAGGTGAGGTGGGGGTGGGGGGGTGGGGTGGGGTGGAGGGGTGTAGTAAACGATTGATGGAGATAGAGCCCAAAGAGAGAGAAAACCCAGTCGGACAGACAAAGGAGTGGTTAAAGTCAGCCTGGGGAAAAAAAAAGTTGCTAATGGGGTCTGTTAATGGCTGACAATGCATTGAGTGTGGTAGCATTCTCCCAGACTGACCTTTATCCACGCCTTTGTCTATCCAATTGTTTTGCTCCCTGTTTGGGCTCTATCTCCACCTGTTGTTTACCCTCCTCTCTTGCCTCACCCCATCTTCTGTATAAATATCAACCTGCTCCATGCTACCATCAGTTCTGAAGAAGGGTCACTGGATCTGAAACGTCTGTTTTTGTTTCTGGTTTCCAGCATCCACAGTTCTTTCGGTTTTTAGCTTGATGTCTGTGCTTAGTGTTATGTGGAGCCTTTGTCAGACTCAATGTAGAGAGCCAAGAGAGCTCACTCGATTTGCCAGCCAATTAAACTAACAGACAGAAAATTGGGCAGGACCAATTAAAATGCGAAATTCTATTGTGCAATTCTTCTTTATGAGAGAAAAAAAATGGCCCATAAAAATTTTTAAAAGGGAGTAACATAAGCATTTGAAAGAGGAATAACAGGTATATATTTAAAATGGACAGGAAGTGTGATTAAAGTAGATTAATGCAGTTGAAGAGCTTATAACCATCAAAGGTTTGATGGCCCTATTGCTATGGTTTCCATTTAGTTGGTTAAAATGTTGACCTAAATGTTGACCATTTCTCCTAAAATGTTAACCTCTACTGTATTCTGATTTTATAGACCCCACAATGAGAAATCATCATTTAAACAAAGAGTAAACATGATTTTATGATCATGCATTTATTAGAGCTTTTTGAGGCTGTAACAAGGAGGATAGATGAAAGGGAATCAGTAGATGTCATATATTTGTACTTTCAAAAGACATTTAATAAGGTGCAGCATGAAAGATGATTATAGAAGAACTCGTGGTCCTAGGATTGACATGTTATGATGGATAAAAGATTGGTTGACGAAAAAGAAACAGAAAGCTAGAAAAAATGGGCCATTTTCAGATTGGTAAACTAGAACTAGCAGTGTGCCACAGGGATCAGTGCTAGGGCCATTTAAATGGAGAGAAATTGCAAAATGTAGTGGCACAGAGGGAACTGGTTGTCCACTTACTTGAATTACAAATGGTTTGGATGTTGGACGAGTAATCAGAAATGGAAGTTGGATTGTGGTCTTTATTTACTTACATCCATCACTTGGAAGAGGAGACCAAATGAATTATAAATAAGTTCACACTGATTCAAAAATAAGTGTGAAATTAAGTTTAGCCATTGGAAATTTAGGGTTAAAGGGAAAGTGTAGTGGGATGGGTCTGGGTGGGATACCCTTTGGAGGGTCGGTGCAGACTTGTTGGGCTGAATGGCCTGTTGGGATTTTATGGAAGTTACAAGAAGAAGATAAGAGTACTACTCAATGGAGAGCCATCATGAGGCTGAATTGTACCTGATCAAGAAGTCCCATCAAAATAAGTGACAATCAGGTACTTAACTAGGTATCCGCAAGCTGTATTGAGGACCCTATCCTCGGTACAGAGGTTGTACCCTTGTGCAGCTGCTGTCGGTAATGATGGGAAGGGTAGTTCAGCACTGCAGTAAGGCTAGGGGTGTTGCTCTCAGCAGATTATCCCTTCCCAGTGCCAGGTCCTTTGATCAGGAACTGAGTATTGTTGAACAAGGGATCCCAATGGTATGCCCACAAGCAATAAGGACAGGATCCGCCCTTCAGCTCCTTCACACCCCAGGACAGAGGCAGGTATGAACTAAGGCTCTTTTTCACCACCTGACTGATTACCCCTCCCACTTCCTGCAACCAAATTTATCATTCGGTGGGAGATAAATTATGCAAAGATTCTGCAAAGGGATACAAGTAAGTGGGCAAAATAGCAGAATGTGTGTAATGTGGAACAATGCATTCGGAAGAGCAGAATATTTTTTAAGTGGAGAAAAATTGCAGAATGTATTGGCACAGAGGGAACTGGTTGTCCACTTACTTGAATCACAAACGGTTAGGATGTTGGTAGAGCAAGTAATCAGAAACGCAAGTTGAATTGTCGTCTTTATTGCAAGATGAAGTTAATTTTAAAATAGGAAAGGTTTGTTACAATTGTGTGGGGCATATCAAGTAGTGTGTATAGTTCTGGTCTCCATGTTTAAGGACAGATATATACTTACATTGGATGCTGTTCAGAAAATGTTTACTAGATTGATTACTGGGAATGAAAGATTCATTATATCAGGAAAGGTTGATAAACTCTTCGGAGTTTATCAGACTGAAAGGTTATCATGTCGAAACCTATAAGATTTGAAGGGACTTGACTTTACTGAGAAGGTATTTTCCCTCATGGGGGGAATCTAGAACTAGGGGACACAATTTCAGAGTAGTCTGTTCTGATATAATGCGATAATCCCATTCCAGTGTGATCCCTCGTTATAAGAAAATCATGTAATAGCAGCACCATTTAAACTAATGGGACCATATTCACATTATAGCCAATACAGGTAAGAAAAGTTCACATTCTACAAGTAATGGCCTAAATTCTTCAATCGCGTTAAAGCCAATTCGCGTGGAAGAAATGCATGTTATAGCAGAGCCAACTGTAAAACAAACTCCCATTTAACACACAAAGGAGAAATATCTTGCCTCAGAGGATCATTAATCTTTGGAATTCTGTACCCTGAATACAATGAATATGTTTAAAATTGAGTGAAACATATTTTTTGCTTTACAAGGGAGTCAAAGATTATGGAGGCAGACAGGAAAATGATCAGAATAACCACAATATTGATGAATGGCAGATTAGACTGAAGGAACCAAATGACCTAGTTGTGTCCTATTCCCTATGTTATGATGTCAGAAATTCAGCAGTCCATCTACAGGATTTGCCAACCAATCCAGAAAATAATGATGTAGTACTCATTCACGGATACCCTGTAGTTAGAGAATTAATCCTTTGAACTTCAGACCCTTAAAAAAAACAAATTCCATGTGCTGACAGTGTCTCTGACTTCAACATTGAGATGGATAGCTGCAGTTTAATGTAAAAGCTACTCTTTTCAAACTCATATCCAGATGCTAACAACAATAAAATATTCCCAAGTATGGGATTTCTTGTAGCTCCCCAGGTAACCTACATGCCCATAAATCTACTTAAAATTAAAGTTAATTTAATTTCAATGATCAGCAGTGCTTTTCCAACACACTGGGTTACCTCACAATGCTATTGCCAGGTTGTCAACTTCTATACTCTATGAGATTTATTTTATGAACCTCATCTGTTAAGGGAATAATGTAACCCAAGAATGCTGGAGTTGGCCCCATCTATTATATAGCCAGTTCCATCTGCGGTCTTACTCTATTTATTTTATACTTGAATAAAATAGATTTTAATATTAAATTGATGTGTCATTGAAAACTTCTGCACAGAAGGAAGACCATAATCACAAATATCAAATTGCAACAAATTGTAATTCCATAGAGATGATTTAAACCCAATCCACTCAGCAGAAATGTTTTGGTGAGTAGTAACAATTGCTCAGGTTTCTTTGCAGCTGTTAATTCACCTGTATCCTCTTGACTGCAATTTTTCCACTAGGTTTCTAGATACGTAGCTAAACTTCAAAGTTGACTGCTTCTCTCTAAATATGTAGATTGAGATTTCATGTTGACTTGTAGCATTGAACAAGACCTGATCAGTGAAACCACTGAGGCCCACACACTGGGTTCAAGGGGGGTAAGGAAGATAACTAACCAGTTATTCCCTTCAGTTGTGGGGTCAGCAAAAGTAGGAACCTGAATTGTAGGATTAAGGATCTCCAGCTCAAACCCTGTATCTCCACATTACCTGAGGCTAAAATGTTGCCTATTTTTCTACAAGTTGTTGTCCATCTCTATTGCACCTCTCTGAGGCAGCACATAGTCCCAGGGCCCATTAACGAGACCTGGACAATACGCCTCCCACCTTTGATTGTCACCATATTTCTACACACCTCATCAGTCATCTACGTTCAAATCAGATCCGGAAATGGGGTATTCTTCTCATTATCTAGATACACAATCAATATACACCAGCACAAGTAGTACCTGGTTAGGTAAGTGCCTGATAGAACATCACACTGCCTTCTTGTTCTATTTTTTTGGAAGATTTTAGCAAGCCATTTTCTATTTCAATGGTTTGTCATGCATTCTAAACAATTGATTTACTTTCACATTCTGAAGCTGAGAGGTTGCAGTGTAGTGATAATGTCACAAAAATAGTGACTCAGGCTCTAATGTTCTTGTACATGAATCCAAACCCCACCTTGGCAGATGGTGAAATTTAAATCTCTACTGAAAGCAGCCAGCCTAATAGTAACCATATAATCACAGTCAGTTGTTGTAAAAACCGGTTTTCCAATGTTCTTAAGGGATGAAAATCTGCTGTCCCCTCTGCTCTCGCCCACATGTGACTCCAGGCCCACAGCAATGTGAATTGAATTCAATTGTACTGGTTTTATTGTCACATGCACTCAAATGAAAAGTTTACAACTTGCCACTTACGGGGCCTACTTAGGTAGATGGTACCTCAATACAGATCTTCAGTACAAGTTCTTAGGTAAAAAAAATTAGAAAAATAAAGAAATAAAAAGTCTAGCATTGAAGATCATAGGAATAAATTAGGAAGTTGAGAAATAAACTGCCCTGTGAAATGACTTAGCTAACTAATCATTCAGTCCCAATGGGATGACAGATGGACAATAAATGCTGGCCTAGCCAATGACTCCCACCAGCCATGAATTCATGTTATTTTCATGTACCATTTTTGGTGCCTACATGCAAAGATCGATTTTTGCACATAGTCTTAATTTGCTGAGTGGCAGGTGGTGAAACTGTTCTGCCCAACTGACTGAATGGGAAGGGATCCTCTGTCATTTTCACGGCTAGGCCTAATATAAATGCTACTCGTTATTTTACTGCACTCACTGTGCTCCTTAAAGACAACCTCCAGTTCCTTATAGGGGGCAGCATTTCTCAGTTACAGATAACAGCCCACAGTATACTGAAAGATCAGGCTCCACGATTTCAGCTGGAGCTCCCCATTACTCTGAGGCTGCAGTGGATGTTCCCATGGAGCAGAAAGGAGGCCTTCAGCATTGCCCTTAGATGCAGGTAACAGTGTCATTTATAATGCATTAGGAGGCCATTCACCTCATTGTGTTCATGCTGTTTCTCCATGGACCAATCCAGTCAGTTCCACACACTTTCATGAACAGCAAGTTCGAGATCATTTCCACTCACAGTGATAAAGTTCTTCCTCACATTTGCCTGCCTTTCTTTCTCAAAGTCTTGGGGGTCTGTGTCCCTGAGACATTGTGTCATCAGGAAATGGGAAGAATTTTCACTTGGCTATCCTTTAAGTCTAGATAAATCTTTGAGGAACAACAGGAAGATAGCAGTGTGAGTAAAAACTGCAAGCCATTTGGCCCATTGTCTGTCTCCATGAACACCTCATCCTTTGTCTTTAGGGATAATGACCCAATTCCCTTTCATAGGTCTCCATTGATTCTGCCTCTACCACAACCTCAGGCAGTGCATTCCAAATCCTAACCCCTTACTGTGTGAAAAATATTTTTATTACCAAATCTTCTTCTGCCAATTCCCTTGAATTTGGATTTTCTTGTTCTTGATTCTCCTACCAATAGGAACATTTTCTCTACACCTTCTTTATCCAGATCCTTCATGATTTTGAATACCTTTGTCAAATTTCCTTTATCTTCTTCAAGGACAACATTCCCAACTCCTTCACACTTTCTATGTAACTTGTGCCCGACCAGAACAAGACATGTCTCTGCAGCTACTTCTGTTTTTAATCTATATCCTCAAATCCTGCCTCTGTAACTATTTGCCATTCCTAGTGACACTTGATATTTGCTTCTTTCATCTTGCATGAGAAACTTAGCTGCCTCCAACACCCTGAAAACTCTTCAGAAATAGCAGTAGACCCAATACCAGGGATAGTTGTTCAATCCGAATTACTCTCTCTCAGGATGACAGAGTCTTAGGAGCCTTATGACCCTCTCAAACCAATCTAGTATCAGAAAAACAGCTCAATTGACTGCTCCAGCAGCTAACACAATTTACAGCAGTCCACAGAGAAGCCTTCTGTAGCTCAAGCTTCCAGAGATCACCGGCATCTCCAGATCCCTCAACTGAGCTTCAGAAGCCTTTAGCCACTGGAGAAGCATCTTGTAGAACATTGTAGTAGGTTCAATAACTCTCAGGACAGGGACTGGGAGATAATTAATGAGCTGGCATTTGTCTAGTAAATGGGAATGATACCTGTTTGTGAAATCATTGTGCAGGAAGCATGGCTGGTAATGTTGGCCTTTGAACAGATGCATCTTATTCAGGTTATAGGATGTGGGAGGAATATTGGAGCTGACCATTAATACAGGGATCTGGGATGTTTCAGGTGAAGTGCCCTTCAATGATCAGTTATCAAAACGGTTTGTCTGCAGGATGGTATTGTGGCCCTCTCAGCCTCTCAACATCCTGTATCAAGTCCTTCCATTTATCATGTTGAAGGCTCTTATTCAAAAATAAACTTTTCTATCAACCTTTTTGGACATTTTGTGACACATCTCAATGGCTGCCATATCCTAAGATCATCTAGGTTTGAGGGAGGAACATTAATACAAGATAACATATGATTGTTATTTAACAATGATTCCATGTTATTCCTGTTACTCACGAAAATTATGCAGCCTACAAAAAAAATCATTATACTTACTGGAATAACTTTTGTGGATTGTACAAATTAGAAGGTACAGCAATAGGCCTATACAAGAATTGTTTTTATTTTAATTATGGGACAAATGTATCACTAGCAAGACCAGCATTTATTGCCTATCCTTAACTGCCTTTCAGCAAGTGGGAATGACCATAGTCTTTAAATGTCAAAGCTCATCTGGTATAATTATACATAGAAGCACTTTTGAGAAGGGAATTCCAGTTCCAGGTTAGGGTAATTTGTAACCTGGAGGGGAACTTGTCGGTGATGGCGTTCCCATGGATCTGCAGCTGCTGTTCTTCCAAATAGTAGGGATCACAAGTTTGGAAGGTGTGCCAAAGGAAGTTTGACGAGTTGAAACACTGCCTCTCGTATATAGTATACACTTCTGCCACTGTCCACCAGCGGGGAGGGGACTGAATGGTTAAGGTAGTGGATGGCAACCAAGTGAGCAAGCTGCTTTGTCCTATAGATGGAGTCAAATGTCTCCACAGTGGTTAGAGCTGCACCCATCCAGGCAAACAGAGAGTATTCTATTACATTCCTGAATTGTGTCTTGTAGATGGTGGACAGACTTTATGGAGTCAAGTGAGATATTCGCTGCTGAATTCCTAGCCTCTGACCTGGTGTCTCAACCATAATTTCTATGGTTGACCCAGTTAGATTTCTGATCAATGATAACCCCTAACATGTTGATACTGGAAGCTTCAACAATGGTAATGCCAAAGGGAGAAGGTCAAGTTGTCATTTATTGGAGATAGTCAATGCCTGCTACTTGCATGGTGTTAATGTTACTTGTCATTTACTAAGCTCAGGTCTGAATGTTATTCAGGTCTTGATTCAAATGGACATGGGCTGCTTTAGTATTAGAGCTGCTGCAAATGGTGCAAATACAAATGAGCTTGTGCAATTGATGCCACACTTGGTGAAATGCTACCATGAAATCATGGGTAGCAATTGTCACCTCCTCTCTAGAATTCAACTCTTTTGTCCATATTTGAACCAATGTGAGTGACCCTGACACTGTGCAAACTGAGCATTGGTGAGCAGGCTACTGCTGTGTAAGTCTCACTTGACAGCATGGTCAATGGCACAGTCTGTCACTTTACTAACGATCAAGGGTTGGTGGGGGGGGGGGGGGGGGGGGGGTTAATAAATTGGATTTTTTTTTCTGCTTTTTATAGATAGAGCATAAGTGGGCAATTTTCCGAATTACTAGATAGATGTCAGTATTGTAGCAGTATTGGAACAACTTGGCTACGGGTGAAGCTAGTTCTGGGCTCAATCTTCAGTAACCCTACTCAATCTTGTCAGGGACCATAACCGTTGCAGAATCCAGTGTGCTCAGCCATTTCCTGATATCACATAAAGTGAATCAAATTGACTGAAGACTGACTCTGGAGAACCAATGATTGTTACAAATGTTTTGGCCTCATTTTTTGCACTTGTCACTTGTCCTTGTTACGTTTTGCACTTGCCCTTGTTATTTGATGGGCTTCCCCATTACTGACAATGGAGATACTTGCGGAGCCCCCTCCTTGGGTTAGTAATTAAATTATCCACCCCAATTCATGACTGGATGTGGCAGGGCTGTAGAGATGCGAGCTGTTCCATTGGTCGCTGAGGCACTTGTTTTTCACAAGACAAGCGGAAGAATACCATATGTAGATGAGGTAAAGCAAACCCCCCCCCCCCCCCCAAAAAAATCTGAAATGTAAGTTTCAAAAGTTACCTTCCATAATAGTAACTGGATTTTCAACCTTTGGACGCAGAATGTTTGGACCGAACACCGTTCCCAGGTTCTGAACACTCATTTTGTTTACGTCTGAATGAGACTGGACCTCATCCAGGAACCTGTGAAAGATTAAATAATCAATCAGGGTTTTCCTACAGTCAGTGTTAATTACTTCCTACTGCATTGTTTCTCTGACATATGAAAAAGGCTATATGCTCAAATGATGTAGCACTGTGTTGTATTCTCTATTTACATAATGTGCACCATCTACACTGTCAGATACACAGGAGCTGTTTCAACCTTAAGCCAAAACATTGTCTTTAACCTAACTGCCAGTTATCCTAACCGTATACCACTAAGTATCACTTTGTAGTTGACTTTCCTGTGATAGCCTCCTTGTTGTTGCTATAACTTTAGCAGAAACCCCAGTAAACGTCCTAAAAAAACCTGATCTTCCAAGGAGATTTCATAGGTCCTTTGCCAAAATGGGGGAAACGCCCATCAATAATCCAATCCTTGTTATTTTTCTAGAATGGAGTTTTATTGAACAGCATTGACATAAACAACTGTGAATTTCTAACATTGAATTAATGTAGCTTCACGCATTAGAGTGGATAAGGCACTTAAATAAAATCACTTAGTCGGTACAAATGCTTATCGCTTCTGATAAAGAACAAGCAAACCAGTGAAGAAGAATATAAATGCTATTATTAAAAATTATGGAATTGAACTTTATAAATCCAGTCATTTGGAAGTTGACACCATGACAAATGGTCGACAGCATTTGCCAGACTGTCACAGAAACTCAAATAGTTTGTGAATGGCCTTCAGAAAAGGGAACTGGTTTCTCTTATCCAGCCTGGCTTACAGGTGACTTTGGTGTTACATCACTGTGGTCAGCTCTTCACCCTCTGAAGTGTATCAATACATTTTTCAGTTATAATGATAAAGCTGAGTAGCAATTCACACATAACGGATGATCATTAGCAATGTCTCAAGTGAATTAAGGTTCGACAGCATTGTCTAAATTCTGATGATATTAAGGCAATGCTCCTGCATGGTTAGATCTAGGTGCTGTGGGAGGCAAGGGAGGAGAGGACGTCTGACATTCATTTTCAATCCAGTCTGGCAACAGGACGGGTGCCAGAAGACAGCTAATATGCTACTATTATTCAAGAACAATGGCAGAGAAAATCCAGGCCAGTAAATCTAACATCCATGGAGAGAAACAACTGGAAAAACATTGAGGAACAGAATTAGTCTCCACCTGGAGAAACAAGGATTAATCAAGGATAATTCGTATGGTTTTGTAAGGGTGAGTTAATGTCTAACAAATTTGATTGAATTTTTTAATGAGTGACTTGGCATGTAGGTCAGGGTAATGCAGTTAATATAGTCTATATAGACTTCAATAAGGCTCTTCACAAGGTCTTGCATGGCAGACTTGTTAAGAAGCTAAGAGCCCTTGGAATCCAGGATGACTTAGCGGTAGGAACCAGAGGGTGATGGATGATGGTGTTTTTGTGACTGGAAGCCTGTGCCCAATTGCATACGACAGATACTGGCTTCCTTGTTATTTGTTATGTACATTAATAAAATAGACATGAACATAGGTGGTATGACCAGCAAGTTCGAAAATGGCACAAAAATTGGCGATGTGATAAACAGCAAGGCAGAAAGCCTTAAACTACAGGACAATATAGGTGAGCTGGTCATTTGGTCTGAACAGTGGCAAATGGAATTGAAAAGTATGTTTTGGGAGATCAGACAAGGCAGGGGAGCATAAAGTGAATGGGAGGAACTTGGGAAGTACAGAAGAATCAGAGGGACGGTGGTGTGCAAGTCCACAAATCCTTGAAGGCAGCTGGACAGGTAATTTAACTCATCACAGGTACACAAGGTGGTTAAGAAGGCATATCCGACACTTGCCTTCGTCAGTCAAGACACTGAAGACAAGAGCAAGAAGATTATGATGGAGCTGTATATATAATGCTAGTCAGGCCACAGCTGGAGTACTGTGTGCAGTTCTGGTCACCACACTAGAAGAAGGATGTGACTGCACCAGAGTCAGTGCAGAAGAGATTCACCAGGATGTTACCTGAGCTGGAACAATTAAGCTATGAAACGAACTCGATACAATTGAGGGCTGTTTGCCTCAGAGCAAAGAAGACCAGCTGGGGTTCTGATTGAGATGCATGAAGTTCTGAGGGGCATAGACAGGGTAGCTAGGGAGAAACAATTCCCCTTAGTACAGGAGGCAATAATAAGGGCAGAGTTTTAAAGTAGTGCAGATGATTCAGAGGGGACTGAAGGATTGTGGGTATTTAGGTGAAAGATTTGTAGAGGCAGGAGCCCTCAACATATTTAAGAACTATTCAGATGAGCACTTGAAATGCCACATCAAACAATATAACAGGCTAAGTACTGAAAAACGGCATTAGGATAGATGGATATTTGATTAATGGGGCAGACATGATGGGCTGAAGGGCTTCTTTCTGTGCTGTAAAAACTCTACGACACTACAGCCTTGCATGTGCTGCAATGTTCTAATGTTCTAACTATCCGAGTGGCTTGGTGCACCCTTTTGCTCAGACTGGCAGATTCATACAGGCTTTCTAAACCGACTTAGTCATGTAAATTTGCTGACTCAGGTCGGCATGGACTTGTATGTTGAAGAGATAAAGCAGCTTACCCATGGGGTGTATCCATTTTTAGCACACTGTGTGGATTGCTGCTGATTGCAGCATCTCTTTGTTGCACCAGCAGATTACTAAATTGTGTGTGTACTAATTTGGTTCCAGTGGTGTCACAGTGTGCAACAGAAAGATGAGCACTGAGCAGGACTGCAATCCTTCCACATCAACCCTGACGAGTTTACCTGCAGATGTACTTTAGTAAGTTGAAGTTGACTGGAGGGAGGGTCTTCACATGTTTAATTAGCTCCTTCATGCCCTGAAAGACACGATGAGAGGCTGTTAAGAAAACCACTTGAAGTGCTCTCTGAACTTGGGAACTGATATATGGCATTAAGCATATGCTCTTAGAAACCGGATGAGAGCACCTATTAGAAATCCACTTTACAAATATGACAGCAATAAAACCTACACATGAATTTTCATGAATTTTATTTAAACTCCAATCATTGATAAGATGGACCTTTTGTTAGGCTCATCATAATATTGTGACCAGTGAGGTGCTCCAAATTGTTATAGTTCTAAACATGATATTTCAAAATGTTACGTACCCGAGTAAAGAGAGATAAACTAGCTCCCCTTCTTTATTCAACTACTCTTCAGTGGGCTGAACCAGGGTTAATTAGAAAGAATCTTTTCACTAATGAATATCTTTCCCTTTTTAAAGGGAACCAATTTAATCAAGCTTTTTTATTTTGAGTTAAAGAGTGAATTTATTGGTTAATAAGTACAAGAAGTAATAGTGGAACACATCGATTAGAAATGAAAATTGAGTCCAAAAAGAGACAGAATTTAAAAGATATACAGATCAATCTCTGGAGTTGTTAGTGGAGACTAGATGCTGGAAGACTGTGGCCATTACTTTGGTCAATACCTGTTGTTAGTGGCACTTGAGCAAGTGATTTCAAGACACTTGCTGACCAGCTTCGAACGCTCAGTAACTGAATGTCTGTTCTATTTACCTGCAGCCAGGAATGTCTAAATGGCTATGCTCAAGCTGTGACCTTCACAGCCCACTAATCCACACTAGCACACACACACACTTTGCAGTTGGTTTTTATCCCTTTTTCGTGCATCTGGTTTTTAACCCTTTTTTATGGTATTTTCCTGGGAGAGCAAAACACAATCTATCTGCAGTGGAGGACATAATCCACAGGAGATAACTTTCTGTTGTCAGCCCATCGTTATCTCTTCCTTTTAAGTCTCTCTGGATCAGGTTTCCTGATGCTGTACAAATGGGATATTCCAGGGATTCACACTGGGCTTTGCTAGACAGTCACTGAATTTGCTGCATCTTTTGGCTGCATGTCCTGATATTAAAAAGTACACAGTTGGAAGTTTATTGGTAATCTGGGTTATGATCCAATGTTATACTTTCATTATGCTCTCAATGTCATATGATCTTTTCAAACTAGGTGGTCAAGCTGTTAGACACATTATAGATATGGAAGGAAAATACAGATGAGATGCAAGGAGCAGAGCTTCAGCATCTTTGGGTGCATGTATTGTAGAATTTTCCCTCTGAACAATAAGTAGTGGATTTGAGTCACTTACAGATTATTCTTTAAATTCTTTGTGGAAGGAGCAGTCTTCATGAGCTAAGTGGTTGTTTCTTATTCTGCAGTTTTTCATGTTATTATGAAAGGGGTGTAGTCTGAGCAGCTGTAGGTATTAGGAGAAAGTGAGGACTGCAGATGCTGGAGATCAGAGCTGAAAATGTGTTGCTGGAAAAGGCAGCAGGTCAGGCAGCATCCAAGGAGCAGGAGGATCGACGTTTCGGGCATGAGCCCTTCTTCAGGAATCGCTGGAGGCTTCGGATTTGTTGTAGTACTGGTTGTCGTGGTTGAGTCCAAATTTTGTTGGTCTGAACGTAGTCCGGAGTCCGTGTGGGGTCAGTCGGTTCTGTAGGCAGGTGCTAGGAAGGAGATGTGGCTGTGGTAGCATGTCTGTTTCAGAACGTGGCTGAAGAGCTTCTGGGCAGAGGAGATGACCTGGGGTGTGCAGTGAGAGAGGGACTCACTGAAACCCTTGTAGAGGGAGGAAGAGAGCTTCTTCAAGGAATGCATCCTTGCAAGAGGATTCACAGTAGGAATCTTCTAGGAGAAAGTGAGGACTGCAGATGCTGGAGATCAGAACTGAAAATGTGTTGCTGGAAAAGCGCAGCAGGTCAGGCAGCATCCAAGGAGCAGGAGAATCGACGTTTTGGGCATGAGCCCTTCTTCAGGAAAGGGCTCTTCTTCCTGAAGAAGGGCTCATGCCCAAAACGTCGATTCTCCTGCTCCTTGGATGCTGCCTGACCTGCTGCACTTTTCCAGCAACACATTTTCAGCTGTAGGTATTAAGCTACATTCAGAGGGAAATGAAACTTATTGTTTCAGTTTCATCAACACTTTCTGCAGTCCGGTGGAAAACCATTTTTATATCAGAATGTAAATGAAATAAATATGAGATCTTACTTAAAAATACTTTCATTGCATGTGGGCATTACAGGTGAGGCCAGCATTGTGTGATATTGGGTGGATGTTAAAATTTTAAGTATTTCTGTAAGTATGGGGCCTTTTAAACAATAAACAGTTTCTGTAAGGCATGCCAGAAACCATTACTGGCTACCTTTCAGGTTCCAGGCCTACAACCTGGCAATATCTAAGCAGCACCATTTCTCAATAGCACTGCTAAGGACATTGTGGTGCTGTAAATAATGTAATGGATGCTATTTACATATGACTACATGGATTAATCTATCTACAAATTAATGTATGCTCATACATCTGGAAGTAATGAAATAACAGCCAACAAAATGAAAATTGTTGACGTTCACAGTTACAACAATCAACACTATTCATCAAAGCCATTTGTCAAGGATTGGTTTTACCTGAAGATTTGCATTTTTACCTTTCAGATTACTCACCTGCACATTCTTAGTTATATTTAACATGTATAGCACTTGCATTATTTATTTATCTGTAGATCAGTGTTGTTAGTAAAGATTGATGATCAGCCAGACTTGGCACTGGATGTGCCACTATATTAGACATAATGTAGGTACACGTACCTCACATGTATACATTTATTTACCTACTACAATTGAGCTCAAAACTTTGCAGTTTCCCACTTTCGTAAAAGTCTGGAATTCTGCCAGATATTTATGAGATGCAGCATATCTTCAACGTAACTGTAATTTCCAGATTTCTGTCCAGCAATAAAACTTTCCTTCCAGTACTTCTGAAACTGCTGACTCACACAATGCAAATAGATGTTACTTGCTGGTTCTTATGGCATGCCCTGTGAGAGCTGCTCAATATTGACTGTTTTCTTCTAATAGGCTCGAGTGGTTGTTCTGAGTGGTTAAATTGACCACCATGTCAGCTTCCCTCTCAACAGAATGATTAAAGATGTTTCCATGGTGCTAAAGCCCAGCAGTTATGACTCTGTTATTTTAGCAGCTATAAGCAAAGGAATCAAACACTCACTGCAATGAACAAAACAGACACATTTTGTTTTCTCATTTTACCAACAAAGAGATGAAAGCGTTAAATTATAGATTCACACACCATGTGAATTAAGATTATGGCAAAAATTGGAATCTTTGCAATCATCTTTTTTAATTTGTAAATAAAAAATGATAGACATATAGATTGAGTGGATTCCAATTTGTGTCATGTTGCCAGTAACTTATTCGTTGGACAACACATTATAGAAAACGTCGAGCTAAAGAAGGCACAGACTGAGAGTGAAGATGTCAATACCTAAGCAGCTGTTTAAATTCATAATGCATCTGCAATCTCAAATTTATTGAACTTCAGCCAAACTAGAAGTAAAATTCTTACACTTTCTTGCTCTTTGGTGAAGAGTTTGGCACATGAGAGGAACTCCTCATACTTAGCGTAGGGGATGACGGGCTCTGGCAGCTCTCGGAGATAAAGCTTGAGTAATGAAGCCACTGTGTGCACATCCGTATTGCTGAAAGCAAAGCAAATGCACAACTGGTCATCATCATATATCATCAGAGAATCCCTACAGTGTGGAAACAGGCCATTTGGACCAACACGTCTGCACCAACCCTCTGAAGAGTAACCCACAGAGACCCATCCCCTTACCCTATTACTCTACATTTACTCCCGAATAATGCACCTAACCAACACAATTCTAAACACTGTGGGCAATTTAGCATGGCAACATTACCAAGCAATTGATAATCCCAATTCTGTGCCACCTGTAAAAGCAGTTCATTTTAAAATAAATATAACCTTGAACACAAAATCAAAATTCACTTAATTTATTTTCACACAATGCACGCTTTGGGTAAACTAGGTAAATGCAAGCCTGGGTCACTGATGGGGATCTATGCCAGCACACAAAAAAATGACTTGCATTTGCATATCATTTTTTAGTGGAAGACTCAAGGCCTGCACTGCCAATGAAGTATATTTTAAGCGCAGTGACTGTTGTAATGTAGGAGATGCAGCGGCCAATTTGCAGTCAGCGAACATCCACAAACAACAATGTGATAATGATAAGAAAATCTCTTTTTGTGATGTAGGATTAATTATTGGCTGGGGCACTAAGGACAACTCTGCACCTCTTCTTCAAAATGATACTCTGAGACTGTGTGTATCTAACTGAACACACTGAACTGAAGGTGTGGCTTCGGTTTGATATGTCATCTGAATTAAACTGTAGTTCTCCTTCTGGTACTGGAGTGTCAGCCACCTGTAGTCAGGGTCTAAAGTGGATATTGTACATTGAGTCACAGAGGCAAGGGTACTAAAAACTGAGTACTCTTGACACACATAGTTGTTTTGCTTAATAATGTGAGTGCATCATCTATAATTGGCCCATGTATAGTGGCAGGAGAGGCACTCTCCACCTTCTCAGATACACAGAAACTTAATTCCTCTGCATGTTGTTTCCATTCTTAACTAAGTCCTCTGACCAGGTCCTGTGTTTCTATTTACATAGCATCATTTGTGACTTCTTGCATCGGAGAGATTAAATCTTTTGAACAAATAGCAACAAAAATAGTTGAACCAATTTGAACACAGCTGAGATTTGTTTGACTAGTGGTCTGACCTTAAAAAAAATATGACTGACATTACACTACAAGCATCTCATGTACATGTGAATCTGAAGATTGGATAATAACTGTCTAGATTAGCAATGTATCCATTAATTCAGTAATTAGTTCACAGATTTGTCAATTTTACAAAATAACTGGATGCTTTGGCCTTTTGTTTTAAACAGATTGCCCCATGCAGTTTATTAAATTGCTTTTAATCTACACCCTGCCATTGGATCGGCAAGTTATATTGTCCCCTGAAAAAAATCTATGAAGCTACGTAATAATTCACAGAAACAGCAGCACTGACTGAGCAACCTATTTTGCTCGGCTCTGCCACAAGCTCAAATATAATGAAAAAGCAAGCAATTGTTAGATTAGCTACGAAGTAACAGTAAACTGATCTCAAAAGTAGCAAAGATCCATCTCAGAAGTATAATTAAAAAGGATGGAGTTAGATTCCTTCCCCTTGGGGGATTAATGCGACTAATTCAATGCAGAATTTGCTGAGTCAAAATTTATCTCACAGACAAATAGGCGAAACTCTTGTGCAGATTCCAAGTATTATTGCAGTTCAGAGTTTGTACCTGCTGATCAATCTGTTAGATTATCTGACAGAGGACCAGGTTTCCCTGTGGACTTGGAAAACATGACCTGCTCACTTTTATACCTTTGAAAATACACACCTGACCAATGCATGACTTTGTCTGGACGTTTGTATTTTCACACAGGCTAACGTTTGAAATGCCCTTTGCAATTCACACCTCCAGCTGTTTCTGAAAATCCAGTCCAAGTCCTTCGCACAAAGTCCTATTGGAAAAACTGGTGTTTCAAATAGTGCAAAGACGAGCACTATCTGAACTCTGTTAGCCAATAGTGCTTCAGTTTAATTTTCTTTGCTTTACAAAATCTTAGAAACTTAGAATTATGGAATGATGACAATAAAGATAGAGGCCATGCAGTCTGTCAAGTCTGTGATGCCAGATACATCCTTGACCTCTTTTCTTCCAGTGCTTATCCAAATCCCTTTTGAAATCTCTGGTTGAATCAGCCTCCACCACACTCTCAGGAAATTTATTCCAGACCATAACCACTTGTAGCATTGAACAAAAAAATCCTAATTGTAAAAATAAAAGGGCAATCACCTTAAACAGGTGTCTTTTAGTTTCCAATCATTCCTTCTTTGTGAATAGTTTCTCTCTATCCACTCTGCCTGGTGCTCCCAAGTACCTCCATCTCCCACTTCATCGACTTAAAACATGGCTGTCAAATCTCCTCACGACGTACTCATCTCCAAGGGAGAACACTCCCAGCTTCACCCTTTTATTCTCACACCTGAAATCATTCATCCCTGGAATCAAATCTCATTAATATTTTCTGCAGCTTCTTCAACGCCTTCACATTCTTCCGAAATTGTCATGCCCAGAATTGGACATAATACTCCACTTGAGGCAAAAATCCTGCTTTGCACTCTTGTTCTCTGCCTCTAGTTATAAAACTTAGGACCTTCTATATCTTATTAATCTGTTTGTCATCCAATCTGATATCTCATGTAACGTTTGCAGACAAACTGTCCAGAACCCTCTTCTTGCACTTTTTAAAACTGTTCTATCCATTTCTGTAGCCTTTCTTCATTGCTCCTAACAAAATGTATCATTTCATACCTCCCTGCACTGAACCCCAAAGTACAGTAGAAACCTTTTGCTTCATCTATCTTACTGTGTTATTGTAACAGCAACATTATTTGATATAATTAATTTATTACATTCATCAATATTAGTTTTAGAATTGTAATCATGATTAGTTAGTGTAATTCTGTCAGAAACACTAGTAATCAGCAGACTTGCTTTATCAATGTACTGTCCACCTTTCTCCAAGAATAGAAATTCCCTGATTAGGGCTGTTAATCTGGTCTAATCACAGACCCCTGGCTGACAGTAAGAAAAGGACGGTCAGTCAGCTTGACTCTAGAGCTGGCTCTGAGGGAGCTGGATCAGTGTCAAGGACTCTCTTTGTAAATAAAGAGTGACTTGGTGGCATATTACCAATTTCTGTGGAGTTACTTGAATTTCCAGAGAATGGTGAGTCATGCCAGAGTATGAGACTTCGTGTTTGAATACTTATAGGGATTGGGGTATTATTTATACAATCTGCGATGGAATCCTTCTTGACTTTAGTGGCACCAATCTGAACATCTAATTAAAAATTGAGATGAACCTGTTTATTTCACAGCAACTGAACATAGAACTCAACAATTATGAACAACTTCACTTAATTCAATAATTACAAATTATCTTAGTGTATTAAGATAAAATGAACAAATTACAGTGGGTCTCCAATTGACTTGTATTTTGTCCTTTAGCTCCAGCCAGTCTTTCCTGTCTTTTCCCAGTCAGCTTGACTTCAGTGTAAACTTTTTGTCAATTGTAACTACTATTAGAATCCCAGAACAGACAATTAAATGATGTTATAATCTTGGATATGATCACAAATTTTATGTTAGGATCTGGCTAAGGACCAGTTACCTTTTAGGGACTGGGAGATGAGGGGACTGACTAAGCAAATAAAAGCACAAAATTCCATTGTTTTAATTAAACAGCAATACTTTAATATATAGGTTAGAATGTAATACAATCTACCATACAGGGACAATTTATTTCTAACACAAAGAATTAAAATTACTTAAAGATGGGTTACTCAAACTGCGATTGAACACCCCAAAATAAATAGCAAACATGATCAAGACAGATCCCACAGATTTCTTGGAGACTCCCTCTAAGACATTGATGACGGTGGTTCATTAAATGTCAGGATGCAGTTGTCTGTTATACATTCCACCGTATATTCACACATACAACTGCATCCTGTTCTGGTATAGTCTTGTTACACATTCCACTGTATTTTCACACATACAACTGCAACTTCTCATAGATTGCTTCCTAAAGTGAGATCTGTCCCTGGGTTTTACCTGAGCTCCAAACTTGCCCAGACGTTTCAAATACTAACGTCTTCAACATCGTGAAATCATCAGTGAACATCTCCACTTCTGACCTTATGATATGGAGAAGGTCATTGATGAAGCAGCTGAAGATAGTTGGGCCTAGGGCACTACCTTGAGGAATTCTTGCAGCGATATCCTGGTGCTGAGAGGACTGACCTCAACAACCATCTTCCTATGTGCCAGCCAGCGAGATTTGTGCCTCTTATTCACATTTAATACAGTTTTGTTTGGGTTACCTCGATACCACACTTGACTGAATGCAGCTTTGATGTCAAAGACAGCATCCTTACTTTCCTCTTAAATTATTTGTCCATGCTTGGGCTAGGTTTGAAGTCTGTCAGAATCAGACATAATTGTCATAAAATATAGTCACAGGAGAAAAACTGTCAGTGAGAAACTACAAGCTGAAGAATCATAATACTTCAGTATTGAGCAGAAATGCATGTATTCACCTAGATCCTTTTAGAGAGATTAGTACGATACTTCAGAATGGGAGACAATTTAAGCAAGAATTAAACTGTTTAAAGGTGAATGAAAAACTGAAGCAGGAGTATCACATTATTCTGCAAGAAGATGCTAAACCCATCTGCTTGGACACTCCCAGAAAAAATCTTCATCTTTTAATGGAAAAGTTATAATCTCAGCTGGTTAGCATAACTGAAAAGGAAGTGCAAGGTGGGGGTGGTGGGATCATATCACCAGTGATACAGCCTACACAATGGTGCTCAGGACTATAAACTGGTTCCAAGACAAATGGCAACTAGGATTGTGCGTGGATCTCAATCAGTTAAACAAAGGATTCAGAAGAGAAATCCATCTTATTTGGTCTGTTGACACAAGTTGCCAATTTTGCCAAACTATTCAGCTTTGTTGCAAACCTGGATGCAAACAGTAGATTTTGGCAGATACTCTTTGGCCATGATTCAAGATTATTGACTATATTTATTGTACCATTCAAGCAATATTACTTCTATCAGCTACTATCTGGGATCTCTCCTGCACCTGAGAATTTTAGACTCTTGGAAGAGAAGGGAAATATTTGTGACATGAATGATGTCCTATTTCACTGTCAAACAAAGTAGGAACACGGTCAGAGGCTCAGGAATGTGCTAAAGTCAGTACAGAATACAGGGCTTACACTAAATACAAATGCTTATTCTCGAGAATGACTATTACATTGCTAGAACACATTATCCAAGAATAAAGCACCATGACTAATCCAAGGTAGGCAGCAAATTTCCAGAACTGAAGTGCATGCACGATGCACAGCACATCTTAGGCATGGTAAATCCAGTAGGAAAACTTCACCTAATTCTGTGTTACTCAACCCAGAGAGAGAGAGAGAGGGTTTAAACAAAGGTCAACAATGTCATTGGAGTCAAGCAGACTGCAGCCTCTCAAAACAGTAACGCGAAGCTGCTTTCCACTGATGTAATAGCACAATACAATCTGGATTTCTCACTGTAGTATCCGCAGGTGCATCATCCAACAGACCAGGAGCAGTCCTTATCCAAAAGCAGACTGATGAAACAGGAAAACTGATATGTTTTACATCGAGAGAAAGAAGCATTACGTTACATGGGGATGAGAAAGCTTGGCCAACTCTGTTACAGGACTTAAAATTCCAAAATGTGATGGACCACAAGCCTTGGGATTATTATCATTATTAGGATTAAAAGAAATCTCAAATATTCCTCCATGCATACAAAGGTACAGGTATAGGCTAGTGAGATATTAATATGCCATGGTGCAACATATAGATTATGGCAGATTCACTCCCGAAAGCAGCAGTTGATTGAGTAGAAAAAGGGGATCTTAACCTTGTGGAGGTGTAGAGAATTGTTGGCAGTAACCAACACGTTATCTGCAACTGATGGAAGATTCAGACAACGTTGTGCAGCTCAAATGGCCAGGTGGGTCAGACTGTCTGCAAGGAAGAATGTACTCCAGCAGGCTATGATTGAAAGCAAAACTTGAAATATTGGCAGACATTTTGTTGCTGCATCACAGAATGGTGATATCATAGTCGACGTAAAGTTGAATCCGACTTAGATTTTCCCCGTGGAATTTCTGTATCATGAAGTGCAAAGCAGCAACACAACCAACCAGTGCGGGGTGCAGGCACTTTGGAAGACATACAAGATTTTATCATAGCTTAAAAATGTGTTGCTGGAAAAGCGCAGCAGGTCAGGCAGTATCAAAGGAGAAGGAGAATCGACGTTTCAGGCATAAGCCCTTCTTCAGCAATGAATTTCCTGAAGAAGGGCTTATGCCCGAAACGTTGATTCTCCTTCTCCTTTGATACTGCCTGACATAGAACATAGAACATAGAAGAATACAACGCAGTACAGGCCCTTTGGCCCTCGATGTTGCACCGATCCAAGTCCACCTAACCTACACTAGCCCACTATCCTCCATATGCCTATCCAATGCCCGTTTAAATGCCCATAAAGAGGGAGAGTCCACCACTGCTACTGGCAGGGCATTCCATGAACTCATGACTCGCTGAGTAAAGAATCTACCCCTAACATCTGTCCTATACCTACCACCCCTTAATTTAAAGCTATTCCCCCTCGTAATAGCTGACTCCATACGTGGAAAAAGGTTCTCACGGTCAACCCTATCTAAACCCCTAATCAACTTGTACACCTCTATCAAGTCACCCCTAAACCTTCTTTTTCCAATGAAAACAGCCCCAAGTGCCTCAGCCTTTCCTCATACGAGCTTCCCACCATCCTGGTAAACCTCCTCTACACCTGTTCCAGTGCCTCCACATCCTTCCTATAGTATGGCGACCAAAACTGCACACAATACTCCAGATGCGGCCACACCAGAGTCTTATACAACTGCAACATGACCTCAGGACTCCGGAACTCAATTCCTCTACCATTAAAAGCCAGTACGCCATATGCCTTCTTCACAGCACTATTTACCTGGGTGGCAACTTTCAGAGATCTGTGTACATGGACACCAAGATCCCTCTGCTCATCCACACTACCAAGTATCTGACCATTAGCCCAGTACCCCATCTTCTTGTTACTCTTACCAAAGTGAATCACTTCACACTTACCTACATTGAACTCCAATGCTGCGCTTTTCCAGCAACACATTTTTAAGCTCTGATCCCCAGCATCTGAAGTCCTCACTTTCTCCTAGAAGATTTTATCATACAGATTTATGACATACACAGCCAAGTGCCTACAGAACCATTGGTTTTCATCAAGATTTACTGAAGGACCTTGAGAAGCACCAGCAATTAAGTTATTCAATTTTAGAGTGAAGGAGTCAGCTGTTATTCAAGATGGCATTAAATGGCAAAACCTCATTCAACCTGAAAAGGATCCTTGGGGTCCATGATCCTCAGATCCATGAATAATTACTGTCAGATAATGAACTTCAATTCATGAATGAGGATTTCATGAGGTTCACTGTGGAGGCAGGCCTCTATTAAGCGACAGGTTCTCTGCTCCCTCTGCACTCAAACTGAGAGGTAGAAAGGGCAGTCAAGACACTGAAGTCACTGCTGCATCACATTCCAGGCTGAGAATGAGCTCTACCCAGTTATACAGCAACACCATTGGCTCACAAGCACTCACCAGTAAATTGTTAATGGGAGGACGTTATGTTTTAGAATATGACCTCAGGCCAAATACAGCCTTTCAAGACAACAAGGTGGCAAAATAAATGGAGAAAAGCCAGATAAAAACCAACAAGGATGGTAGAACTCTAGATACAGAGCAAATACTCGATCACCATTAAAGCCAGTGCAAAAAACCTTGTTAAAAGACAGGATGTTAATAGTCAAGGTCATCAGAGAAACAGATCAATCGAGATTTTATATTACCAGAAACCCTGAAGAGACATTCAAGAGCCAAGAAGTGAGACTGTGTATCATTAACACATGATGTGAGGCAGACAAATGCTTATTATATCAGATAGTGTCCACAGAGTGGCATAATAATTCCACAGATAGTACATCATCATCACTCTAGTGTTACTATCAAGAGATCCAGATCAAGACATCCAGACAGGGTTCCAACTTGTCTCGACCTTTGAGATTCAGACTTTGAAGCAGGGAGGAGGAGATGGTGATAATAGTGATGATGGTAATAGTCATGTTACTGTTTACAAAGACGAAGTAAGTGAACATAAACTCCTGGAACAATGTAGGCCAAGAACAGAGAAACCTGGAGGGAGATGTATGGAATAAGATTGATGCAAATGACGAACAGCGTAACTGATGACTGTGACATCAGCTAGAGAGAAGGCACAGAGTTAGAATGATCATGTATGGAGAAAGGTTTTAAACAATACATTGGATACAGTAGTCTGCAATGTGGAAAGGAGTGTCACTGGACATCAGGATTGGAAGAACCTTACCTCGAGTTAAGAAGCAAACAACCTCCGGGAAGTCTCACCAAAGCCCAGTGATCCATTAGACCAGCATCTCAATGTGCAATATTGACTTAGAACACACATTAAAGCAATTGTGAAGGCTGTTCTCATTCTTTTTTCGATTGTAATATATGGTATTGCTGAAAAGTTGGGCTGCACAAACTCTTTCCTTGATTGACTGCACCATAAAGTGCTCTGGAACTTATAGGCTCTATAATGCTTATAATTATGCCACCACAGAAGATATGGCTAAAACGCTGCCAGGGCAGTGAATTTGATAACAGATGAATGCTTGAATTCATAATATGGAATATGTCTCTCAACCAGAGCCTAGAATGCTCTTAGTTGCCATAGTCTTACCAGACCCTGGGGCTGCTCTCTCATTAGGGAGAGACAACTGGTGGTGGGTTAGCCTGAGGCACACCATGCCTCAGGCGAGGGGAAAGGTTGAGAAAAAGTCCTTCATGCTGACCTCAGCTGGTGTGGGAATTGAACCCACACTGTTGGCATTACTCTGCATCACAAACCAGCTGTCCAGCCAACTAAACTAATTGTATTTGACTGAGCGTGGCATCAAAGAACCAAAACTGGAGTCAATGGGAAAATGGAGGAAAGTGAGGACTGCAGATGCTGGAGATCAGATTCAAAACAACAGGTCAGGCAGCATCCGAGGAACAGGGAGGTCAACGTTTCAGGCACAAGCCTTTCATCAACATTCCTGATGGCTTATTATTGGCTTATACCCAAAATGTCGACTCTCCTGCTCCTTGGATGCTGTCTGACCTGATGCGCTTTTCCAGCATCACACTTTTTGAATCAGTAGCAAATTCTCCATTGATACCTCCATGATTCCATAGAAATATGATTATGGTTGTTGAAGGTCAGTCATCTCAGCTCCAGGACATCTCTATAGGAGTTCCTCAGGGTAGTGTCCTTGGCCCAACCATCTTTAGCTGCTTCATTAGTGACCTTCCTTCCATCATAAGGTCAGAAGTAAAGAAGTTTGCCAATGATTGCACAATGTTCAGCACCATTCGCAACTTCTCAAAAACGGAAGCAGTCCATGTTCAAATAAAGCAAGATTTGGACAATATCTAGACTTAAATGCCAGGCTATGACCATCTTTATGGCCAATAATGGAGATTACCATCACTAAATTCCCCACTATTAACATCCTGGGAGTTACCATTTGACTAGAAATGCAACTGGATTCACCACATAATTACAGTTACTACAACAGCAGATCAGGAACAATGAATACGGCAATACATAACTCAAATACCGATTCCCTTAGCCTTTCCTTCTACAAGAAATATAACAGAAATTTATCAGGAATTTAACAGAATACTCCCCACTTGCCTGGATGCGTGCAGTTCCAATAACAGTCAAGAAGCTTGACACCATCCAGGACAAAGCAGCCTGCTTGATTGGCACCACATCCACAAGCATCCACTCCCTCTAGCACTGACGCTTAGTAGATGCAGCATGTACTATTTGCAAGATGCACTGGGGAAATTCATTCAAGATCATTAAATAGTACCTTCCAGACCCACAACTACTTCCATCTCGAAGGATGAAGGCAGCACCACTACCCGCATGTTCCCCTCCAAGACACTCATCATCCTGACTTGGAAGTATATTGCTGCTCCTTCATTGTCACTGGGTCAAACTCTTGGAATTCCCTTCCTAACAGCATTGTGGATCTACTGACTGCTGGTGTACTGCAGCGGTTCCAGAAGGAGCTCACCACCACCTTCACAAGGGCATCGAGGGACAAGCAATAAATGTTGGCCAGCCAGTGATGCCCATGTTCACAAGTGAGTGAATAAAACTAATTCTCAGATCAACACCCTGACCAACTAAAGTTAACCTGTCTGTGTTAAAATTTTACAAGTCCTGGCCGTTAACTGCCAAGCACCACCAACTGGTATATTCTCCATAGTAACTGCTCGACCAGAGACCACTTGCTAACCTGATGTTGTACAAATGTTAGGTTCTTTTTTTGATTCTAAAATTGTTTATTTCATCATCACATCTCCATGACACCGTACTCATTTAGCTATAAATTCATGTCTTATTATCTTCGTTTCCACAACCACCTGATGAAGGAGCAGCACTTTGAAAGCTAGTGTTTTCAATAAACCTTTTGGACTATAACCTGGTGTCGTGCAGTCTCTGGATTGTTAGAGACCACTATGACCTGCAAATTTTGAAGTACTAAATTTGCAGGAATTATCTGGGAAGCATGCACCACTAATCGATAATTGCCTGGCAGCTGGAAACCTCTGAAGACATCGCCAATTCTGAGTTACAGCTGGAGATGTTGGATGATTCTGACTGAAGACTTAAAACCAGCTTTAACTCCTAGTTAAGTACAAAACTAATTCCCAATCACTCAGAGTCATAGAGTCATAGAGATGTGCAGCACAGAAACCGACCCTTTTGGTCCAACCTGTCCATGCCAACCAGATATCCCAACCCAATCTATTCCCACCTGCCAGCACCCAGCCCATATCCCTCCAAACCCTTCCTATTCATATACCCATCCAAATGCCTCTTAAATGTTGCAATTGTACCAACCTCCACCACATTCTCTGGCAGCTCATTCCATACGCGTACCACCCTCTGCGTGAAAAAGTTGCCCCTTAGGTCTCTTTTATATCCTTCCCCTCTCACCCTAAACCTATGCCCTCTAGTTCTGGACTCCCCAACCCCAGGGAAAAGACTTTGTCTATTTATCCTATCCATGCCCTTCATAATTTTGTAAACATCTATAAGGTCACCCCTCAGCCTCTGACACACCAGGGAAAACAGCCCCAGCCTATTCAGCCTCTCCCTGTAGCTCAGATCCTCCAACCCTGGCAACATTCTTGTAAATCTTTTCTGAACCCTTTCACGTTTCACAACATCTTTCCATAGGAAGGAGACCAGAATTGCATGCAATATTCCAACAGTGGCCTAACTAATGTTCTGTACAGCCGCAACATGACCTCCCAACTCCTGTACTCAATACTCCGACCAATAAAGGAAAGCATACCAAACGCCTTCTTCACTATCCTACCTACCTGCGAACTAAACTACATCTGCCACTTCTCAGCCCATTGGCCCATCTGATCCAGATCCTGTTGTAATCTGAGGTAACCCTCTTCACTGTCCACTACATCTCCAATTTTGGTGTCATCTGCAAACTTACTAACTGTACCTCTTATGCTCGCATCCAAATCATTTATGTAAATGACAAAAAGTAGAGGGCCCAGCACCAATCCTTGTGGCACTCCACTGGTCACAGGCCTCCAGTCTGAAAAACAACCCTCCACCACCACCCTCTGTCTTCTACCTTTGAGCCAGTTCTGTATCCAAATGGCTTGTTCTCTCTGCATTCCATGAGATCTAACCTTGCTAACCAGTCTCCCATGGGGAACCTTGTCGAACACCTTACTGAAGTCCATATAGATCACATCTACTGCTCTGCCCTCATCAATCCTCTTTGTTACTTCTTCAAAAAACTCAATCAAGTTTTTGAGACATGATTTCCCACGCACAAAGCCATGTTGACTATCCCGAATCAGTCCTTACCTTTCCAAAGACATGTACATCCTGTCCCTCAGGATTCCCTCCAACAACTTGCCCACAACCGAGGTCAGGCTCACTGGTCTATAGTTCCCTGGCTTGTCTTTACTGCCCTTCTTAAACAGTGGCACCATGTTTGCCAACCTCCAGTCTTCCGGCACCTCACCTGTGACTATCGATGAAACAAATATCTCAGCAAGAGGCCCAGCAATCACTTCTCTAGGATCCCACAGAGTTCTTGGGTACACCTGATCAGGTCCTGGGGATTTATCCACTTTTAACCATTTCAAGACATCCAGCACTTCCTCCTCTGTAATCTGGACATTTTGCAAGATGTCACCATCTATTTCCCTACAGTCTATATCTTCCATATCCTTTTCCACAGTAAATACTGATGCAAAATATTCATTCAGTATCTCCCCCATTTTCTGTGGCTCCACACAAAGGCTGCCTTGCTGATCTTTGAGGGGCCCTATTCTCTCCCTAGTTACCCTTTTGTCCTTAATGTATTTGTAAAAACCCTTTGGATTCTCCTTAATTCTGTTTGCCAAAGCTATCTCATGTCCCTGTTTTGCCCTCCTGATTTCCCTCTTAAGTATACTCGTACTTTCTTTATACTCTTCTAAGGATTCACTCGATCTATCCTGTCTATACCTGACATATGCTTCCTTCTTTTTCTTAACCAAACCCTCAATTTCTTTAGTCATCTAGCATTCCCTATACCTCCCAGCCTTTCCTTTCACTCTGACAGGAATATACTTTCTCTGGATTCTTGTTATCTCATTTCTGAAGGCTTTCCATTTTCCAGCCGTCCCTTTACCTGCGAACATCTGCCTCCAATCAGCTTTCAAAAGTTCTTGCCTAGTACCATCAAAATTGGCCTTTCTCCAATTTAGAACTTCAACTTTTAGATCTGGTCTATCCTTTTCCATCACTATTTTAAAAGAAATAGAATTATGGTCGCTGGCCCCAAAGTGCCCCTCCACTGACACCTCAGTCACCTGCCCTGCCTTATTTCCCAAGAGTAGGTCAAGTTTTGCACCTTCTCTAGTAGGTACATCCACATACTGAATCAGAAAATTGTCTTGTACACACTTAAGAAATTCCTCTCCATCTGAATCTTTAACACCATGGCAGTCCCAGTCAATGTTTGGGAAGTTAAAATCCCCCACCATAACTACCGTATTATTCTTACAGATAGCTGAGATCTCCTTACAAGTTTGTTTCTCAATTTCCTTCTGACTATTAGAGGGTCTATAATACAATCCCAATAAAGTGATCATCCCTTTCTTATTTTTCAGTTCCACCCAAATAACTTCCCTGGATGTATTTCTGGGAATATCCTCCTTCAGCACAGCTGTAATGCTATCCCTTATCAACAATGCCACTTCCCCTCCTCTCTTGCCTCCCTTTCTATCCTTCCTGTAGCATTTGTATCCTTGAACATTGAGCTGCCAGTTCAGTCCATCCCTGAGCCATGTTTCCGTAATTGCTATGATATCCCAGTGCCATGTTCCTAACCATGCCCTGAGTTCATCTGCCTTCCCTGTTAGGCCCCTTGCATTGAAATAAATGCAGTTTGATTTATTAGTCCTACCTTGTCCCTGCCTGTCCTGACTGTTTGACTCATTTCTGTTCTCAGCTGTACCCGTCTCAGATCGATCTCTTTCCTCACTATCTCCCTGGGTTCCCCCCCACCCCCTCCACCTTACTCATTTAAATCCTCCCAAGCAGTTCTAGCAAATTTCCCTGCCACTATATTAGTCCCCTTCCAATTTAGGTGCAATCCGTCCTTCTTATACAGGTCACTTCTACCCCAACTGATACACCACAAGGACAATCAATTACCTCATTTCCCTACCCCTTCTCCAACAGGGGGCACTGGACAGGCAAGAGAGTTTGTAATGTGAACCAAAGGCAATGTTTTCCATTTTCCCAGTGTCCACCCAGAGGAAATGTTTACTGGATGGAATGATGCCCCGTTCATAGTTGGCTTTCAGAGAAGCTGTCTCTCAGCAAGGGAAGTGCTGAAGGTGGTGGAAAAGGTAATAAAGAGGTGGTTTGGGAGTCATCAAGATACATCTATTCTCGAGTTTGCCTTAAGATAAGTCCAGGGAGTGATTAGAGGCAAACCTGACACTTTCCCAGCCAACAATATCTCTGCAGAGGCTGTGACCCCAAACAAACAAAGCTTCAAAATGTTCCCTCAGATTTTGTGAGCTGCTGTAGACCCATGGCACATAATTTGCATTCCACACAGTTGATGAACTTTGAGGGAGTTCCTCTAAAATAAAATGTTAGAGCACTCATTCTCATTTTTGAGGTACTTTTAGGCAGTCACCCTGTGCAATTACAAACTGACAGCTTTCAATTCGGCACATTTCGAAGGACGTTTGGACACGTACTTATAATTTTGGTTTGGTAGTGAACAGTCAAAAATCTTCCATGCTGCTGCACTTCTCAGAACATGAAATAAAGTATACATATTGCTTTTACTTTTATGATCTGGGTGTACTCTCGCTGAGGAGATTACTATTAGAAAAAATATGACTAGCTTATTTTGTTGGCCAACAATCAAACTCAAAGCGATAAACAATGGCTTTGAAAGAAGTGAAGAGGAACTGAGACTGTTTCCAGATTCCAAACCCAACCTCCAAGGTGAGGGTGTGTAATGGAGTGTAGGTGGCGGTGTACAGGAGTGTCGCGATGGGTGTGATGGGAGTGCAGGGGATGGGTGTGATGGGAACAGACACTGACATGGGATTTGAACTGGGGCACCCTGTTAAATGGCAGAGAGAGAGAGAGATTTCCTGTCCAATTCAGGGCCAGCAGACAGGATCTCAAAAATAATCAGAGGCCGGGCAGCTTCAGCGAAACAATCTATGGTGTACAACTATCCAAGCTCCTCTTTTTAGGGCCACGCTGAATTCAGTGTATCTCCTAATAAACTCCTTTCCATTTCTGGTTGAGAGAGCCAGAACTCAATGGTATAGAACAGGGTTAGCAGAGTCTCATCAGTCTCACTTTGAAGGGAAAGAGCAAGTCATGATTATTACCTTCTTTCAGATAGCTCTCTCTCATAAACTTTTCCCAGATATTATAAAGGGATGAGAGAAACTCATCCATTAATTATTCCCTCACCTAAATGGAACAGGAATTGGGTTATCAGAGTTATTTATACAGAAAAATAAGCGATACAATTTAAATTTTAAAATAAAAAAGTCAAACAAAATAAGCAAATACGGAATTCGATGTTTCCAGAAAACATAAATCACTACATTACAAAAATCCAGAAAAAGAAGTGATGGCTAGTTTCTATTTCAAATAGAAATTCTGAGATTTAAACTTTTATAAAGATGTTATTTAAAAAAGGAAATAATAGCCATCAAATATTAAGTCTTCAATAAGCCTAAGTATGTGAGGCTCAGAATAAATTAAATCTGTTCAGTTTAGGTTCAGATAGGAATGATAAATGGCGGTGGTTAAATAATTAATTTTACTTGGAGGAGTGTTATTAAAAGTTAAAGGGAACAGGAACAAAAGTAGGCCATTCGCCTTAACAAATCTGAAAAATGCCATCCTTATTTGAATTCCCACATTTGGTGAAAGGACCACCAGTTACAAGGAAACAATCGGTTCAATTCTATGAAGTGTTAATTCGATGTGTTCTTGGAAGCTGTCCTTTCAGGCAACAATCATGTTGGCATGTTTTAGCCTAATCAAAGTACAACTTCAAGTGAGATAACAAGACTCAGAGCTTAATACACTTCTGTCAGTTAGTGGTTTGAATGATTAGGTGTTGCATTGCATGGTTAAGTGTTTATATAAGAAACAGAACCAAAGAATATATCATTTTGGTGAGTGTACTTTCTTATCAGGAAAATAATATTGTTATGAAGGGAGTCAACCCCATTGGGTTTGCAAGCTACCTTCTGACTCCGGATTCTCTGTGAGTTTTATCAAAAAGTAACTTTTTAACCTAATATTTCCATATTATTGTTATTTAGTTTGACGTTCAGTTTCACAGTTGGTTGCAGTGAGTGGTAGGTCACAGCATGAATGTGACCTCTCACTGACACTTAAAAAATAATTAAAATAAAAGTAGAGAAAACAGCCAAATCACTACTTTCAAGGAAGTTGGGAATCCCTCAACAAGGTTCTTTGGTGTCTGCAGTCCTGTAAAGCATTGACACCTCATACCTCCACTAGCTGCTTACTTCTGAACAACTGAACTCCTGCTGTTCCATTGGAAAACTGGAAGCCAAATGGAAAACCCCAGTGAACTTCTTAACTCGCAGTTACCAAAGATTGTAACCCACCTCATTTTCTGCTCATCTCATGGGGTGGGCAGCCTTGCCGTGTGCTGAACCCACTCCCACAAAATGGTTGGCGTCAGCAACAATGTTGGAAAAGACACACACTACATGGCACTGGCGTTTTCAGGCTCCATTCACTTCCTTTTCCAACCTTGGTGGGCCTGAAACCAAATCTCAAAGAGAAAACTAATTCCAACTTGAACCCTCTTCACTCAATGAGAAACTGATGGAGGACTGATTTTACAAAGAGGGTGGAATTTTACTTCTTAAAGGTCTGGTTGGATTTCAATTAAGCCCAACAATTTAGGCAATAGATTTCTGTTATAAGTTGAGGAAGAGCATTCCACTGAAATGACTGACACACTAATCTGAGATTTCAAGGCTGAGCACTATGAGGCTAGCAAGGCAGTTTGGAAGCTGTCAGCACCTAATTGCAGGCATGCTATTACCCTTTCTAGACATGACTCTGCTGTTCTGACTGATACAAAAAAATCATAACTCTGAAGTTGCTGAGCTGAGAACTCACCAGGGGCTGTCAAACAAATGAATAAATCCCATATTGTGCTGGATAATAAGGTGAGACTGGGCTACCATTTTTGGAATGGCAAATAGTTGTATTAGGAACAAGAAGAGGGTTATTCAGTCCATCAAGTCTGCTGTACCATTCAACTAGATCATGGCCGATCACTCGTCTCAATATTACTATTCTATGCTAACTCCATATTCCTCGATGTCATCAATCTTCAGAAATCTGTGGATATATGTCATGAACTTGCTTGATGATTGAGCTTCTTCTGAGTTGGAGGATTCCAATGGTTCAGTACCCTCTGAGCAAAGACATTCCACCTCAGCTTGGTCCCTTACCCTGAGATTATTCCCGCTGGTTTTGTACAAACATCTTACCAACATCAACGCTGTCACACCCGGTAAATATTTATAAGTTTCAATAAGATCACACCTCATTCTTTAAAACTCTAGGGAGTAGAGAACCAGTCTCCTCAGTCTCTGGTCATAATGCAATTCCATCAGCCAGTGACAAATCCGATGAATGTACTTTGCAGACCCCACTTGGCAAATGTATCTTTCCTTTGCAAAAGGGAGCAAAAATGAACCTAATACTCCCCAGTTAAGATGTGCCCAAAGGTTCTATAAAATTGCAGCAAGACATCATTACTCCTGTACTCAAAACCCCATGAAATTAGACCCCAACATAGCATTTGCCTTCCTATTTGTATGCCACTTTTGCCTGACAGCTTCTAGTGACTTATGAACAAGGACACCCAGATCTCTCTGGATTCTCCCACACTTCCCAACATCTCACCATTTCAGTTTTATATTTTGTCTTTCAGTTCTTTTTCTGCAAAGTGACTACATAGTTCACAATACCTTCCATCTGCAAAGTTTGTGCCCTTTCACGAAATCTATCCAAATCTCCTTGAAGTCTCCTTGTATCCTCCTCACACAATAAGGTTATCACTTCTCAGAGTAAAACGGTTCAATGTGTCATATTTAATAAACATTTTGAGGGCTCATACATCTAAAATGTTTACAGAAAAAAAATATTATTGTTGAAAATGCATAAAGGAATGTAATGAGAAATGTAAAGATGAAAAGTTAACCACAAATTCTCTGTCCATTCTGAACTGAATGAATCACGTTCACTAGTTGCCACCTTGATACAATGCTGGGTGGCCATTGGCCTGTGAATTGCCACTTGCAGAATGAAAGCTCAACTCCATTCAATTCAATTTGGAAATTAAAGCAAGAGTCCTTCAGTAAAAGGGTAACTGGAACTAATGTTCTGGTTTCCCTCTGAGTAAGTGACTTTGTCATCTCCTTCATAGAAAATACATACTTTGATTTAAGTAAAATGCTAACATTTTACACTATGAACATCTCCAGCACAGTATCAATAAAAAGATCTTCTATTACAACAACATTCATGTCTCAGGATATTCCAAAGGAATATGCAAACAGCTAATGAGCTCTTTCATCACAATCTGAAAACAACAGCCAATTTACACATGGCAAGGTTACACAATTACATCATCTGTAAAGCTATTATAGTGGTGATGGTAGAAACATGAATATTGGTTAGAAGACAGAGAATTCTCCTACTCTTCTTCCAAAAATGCCACAGTATCCTTTACTTTTATCTAAGAAGGCAGATGAGGTCTCAGTTTAACCTCCTAACTGAAAGACAACACCTCTAGCAGTATAGTAGTCTCTCAGAGTCTCCCTGTAGCCTGAGATTGATGCTAACAGAGAGGTTATCTGGGTTAGTTAAATGCTGCTGGTGTCCCGATTCCTTAAGTCCCTCACACAAATCCAGAAACCAGCATTTTCACCAGATCAGAAATGGGGCTAGGTGTAGAATTGCCACAGTAGCTACATGCGTAAAAGTACAACTCTCATTAATTTTCATTTGTGGGATGGCCAAAACATGTCTTGTGACTGTTAGACATTTTAGGAGGAAGTCAAAATTTATCAGAAACAAAAACAGAAATTGCTGGGAAAGTTCAGCATGTCTGGTAGCATCTGTGGACCTAAGTCTAATGTGGATAAGTCTAAACTTATCAGAGTTCATTTGAGAAGTGGATATCTTTTTGAAGAAATGTGGTGATAGTTTGCACAAGTCCAAAGACACTTTTGGAGGTTGCAAAGTGCCCTTGGGAATGGTAAGGGGAGGCAAAATGCCAAATCCGCTTTGCAATTCTTAAACATAGACATAAATGTGTGTTAACAACGGATCAATTCATTGAAAGGATCAAGTTGTTAAAGCAGTTCAATTGCTTAGAACGGCCAGATTGTCAGGTATTTAAATCTCTTGGCTTTTAATTTTAAAAAAGGTCAGCAGTTTAAAAACAAATGCTTGCTATTTCACTCTGTCTATTGACATAAACCTGAGAACTTTCATTAAAGGGACTGTGCTGCGTGACTGATTTCACAACCTATCATTACCATATTGTACAACCTAATAGCTCCCAGCTTAATAAAGAGTTAAATATGGTTATAAAGTCTTTGATGTGAATCTAGTAATATAAATTATTGTTTTTATCAGGTATTAAGTAATTTTATCAATAAGTCCAGATTACAGAGGAGGAAGTGCTGGATGTCTCGAAATGGGTAAAGGTGGATAAATCCCCAGGACCTGATCAGGTGTACCCGAGAACTCTGTGGAATCCTAGAGAAGTGATTGCTGAGCCTCTTGCTAAGATATTTGTATCATCGATAGTCACAGGTGAGGTGCCGGAAGACTGGAGGTTGGCAAACGTGGTGCCACTGTTTAAGGAGGGTGGGAAGGACAAGTCAGGGAACTATAGGCCAGTGAGCCTGGCCTCGGTGGTGGGCAAGTTGTTGGAGGGAATCCTGAGGGACAGGATGTACATGTATTTGGAAAGGCAAGGACTGATTAGGGATAGTCAACATGGCTTTGTGCATGGGAAATCATATCTCACAAACTTGATTGAGTTTTTTGAAGAAGTAACAAAGAGGATTGATGAAGGCAGAGCGGTAGATGTGATCTACATGGACTTCAGTAAGAACGACTTAAACTTTTCTCTCAAGTCTGTTGTGTGGCACTGTATTGCGTGCCTTTTGGAATTTTATACACGTCCACAGCCTTGGCCTCATCAACCCTCTGTTACTTCATCAAAAAGTCTCCAGGACATTAAGTGGACATGAGTTTGTTTTATCAAATCCATGCTGAATTCTAATGAATCAACCCACATTCTTTCTGTAACTTTATTTCTATCCTCAATAATTGTTTCCAGAAATGATCCCTACCACCTAAGTTAAGCTGACAGGCTAACCATCGACATTTAAGCCAGAGATCCCATGGATAAATTTAATTTCTTCCTGCTGAGACAGTCCGGATTGAGACTTAGATCGGTGAGCAACTGACTCAGAGACAAGGGCCATTGGCACTGAATGAAGACACTTAGAGCTACAGTTGTTATGGTGCAGAAGGAGACCATTGCCTCTTAATGCCTGCACTGGCTCTCTGAATATTTTAACTCATTGCCCAAGTCCTGCAATTGCCGACCAATCTCTGTGACCTCTTTTGAACAAGGACATAATGTTTGCAATTCTTCATCTCTCAAGCACCAGCCAAGACACACACTTTCCTTTTAATATTGCTCTTTAACTGAAATAATGAAAAAAAATGTTTGGTTCACTGTCAGGCAATGGGATTTCTATAATTTACAAGGACAACCTTTATGACGAGAACGAGGGTAGGTCAAATCAAGGACTGTTCAAAAAAGGGAATAGGGATAACCCCGGGAATTACAGGCCAGTTAGTCTTACTTCGGTGGAAGGTAAAGTAATGGAAAGGGTACTGAGGGATAGGATTTATGAGTATCTGGAAAGGCACTGCTTGATTAGGGACAGCCAGCACGGATTTGTGAAGGGTAGGTCTTGCCTTACAAGTCTGATTGAATTCTTTGAGGAGGTGACCAAGCATGTGGATGAGGGTAGAGCAGTGGATGTAGTATACATGGATTTTAGTAAGGCATTTGATAAGGTTCCCCATGGTAGGCTTATGCGGAAAGTCAGGAGGCATGGGATAGAGGGAAATTTGGCCAATTGGATAGAAAACTGGCTAACCGGTCGAAGTCAGAGAGTGGTGGTAGATGGTAAATATTCAGCCTGGAGCCCAGTTACACGTGGAGTTCCGCAGGGATCAGTGCTGGGTCCTCTGCTGTTCGTAATTTTTATTAATGACTTGGATGAGGGAGTCAAAGGGTGGATCAGTAAATTTGCAGATGATACGAAGATTGGTGGAGTTGTGGATAGTGAGGAGGGCTGTTGTCGGCTGCAAAGGGACTTGGATATGATGCAGAGCTGGGCTGAGGAGTGGCAGATGGAGTTCAACCCTGCCAAGTGTGAGGTTGTCCATTTTGGAAGGACAAATAAGAATGCGGAAAACAGGGTTAACGGTAGGGTTCTTAGTGAGGTGGAGGAACAGAGGGGTCTTGGGGTCTATGTTCATAGGTCTTTGAAAGTTGCCACTCAGGTGGACAGAGCTTGTAAGAAGGCCTATGGTGTATTAGCGTTCATTAGCAGAGGGATTGAATTCAAGAGTCGTGAAGTGATGTTGCAACTGTACAGCACTTTGGTTAGGCCACATTTGGAGTACTGTGTGCAGTTCTGGTCGCCTCACTTTAGGAAAGATGTGGAAGCTTTGGAGAGGGTGCAGAGAAGATTTACCAGGATGTTGCCTGGAATGGAGAATAGGTCATACGAGGATAGGTTGAGTGTGCTAGGCCTTTTCTCATTGGAATGGCGAAGGATGAGGGGTGACTTGATAGAGGTTTATAAGATGATCAGAGGAATAGATAGAGTAGACAGTCAGAAACTTTTTCCCCGGGTACAACAGAGTGTTACAAGGGGACATAAATTTAAGGTGAAGGGTGGAAGGTATAGGGGAGATGTCAGGGGTGGGTTCTTTACCCAGAGAGTGGTGGGGGCATGGAATGCGCTGCCTGTGGGAGTGGTAGAGTCAGAATCTTTGGTGACCTTTAAGCGGCAATTGGATAGGTACATGGATGGGTGCTTAAGCTAGGACAAATGTTCGGCACAACATCGTGGGCCGAAGGGCCTGTTCTGTGCTGTATTGTTCTATGTTCTATGTTCTAACTAGCCATTTGGATACAGAACTGGTGCAAAGGTAGACGACAGAGGGTGGTGTGGAGGGTTGTTTTTCAGACTGGAGGCCTGTGACCAGTAGAGTGCCACAAGGAACAGTGTTGGGTCCTCTACCTTTTGTCATTTACATAAATGATTTGGATGCGAGCATAAGAGGTACAGTTAGTAAGTTTGCAGATGACACCAAAATTGGAGATGTAGTGGACAGTGAAGAGGGTTATCTCAGATTACAACAGGAACTTGACCAGATGGGCCAATGGGCTGAGAAGTGGCAGATGGAGTTTAATACAGATAAATGCGAGGTGCTGCATTTTAGGAAAGCAAATCTTAGCAGGACTTGTATACTTAATGATAAGGTCCTAGGGCATGTTGCTGAACAAAGAGACCTTGGAGTGCAGGTTCATAGCTCCTTGAAAGTGGAGTCACAGGTAGACAGATAGTGAAGAAGGTGTTTGGTATGCTTTCCTTTATTGGTCAGAGTATTGAGTACAGGAGTTGGGAGGTATTGTTGTGGTTGTACAGGACATTGGTTAGGCCACTGTTGGAATATTGTCTGCAATTCTGGTCTCCTTCCTATCAGAAGGATGTTGTGAAATGTGAAAGGGTTCAGAAAAGATTTACAAGGATGTTGCCAGGGTTGGAGGATTTGGGCTATAGGGAGAGGCTGAACAGGCTGGGACTGTTTTCCCCGGAGCGTCGGAGGCTGAGAGGTGACCTTATAGAGGTTTACAAAATTATGAGGGGCATGGATAGGGTAAATAAGCAAAGTCTTTTCCCTGGGGTCGGGGAGCCCAGAATTAGAGGGCATAGGTTTAGGATGAGAGGCAAAAGGTATAAAAGAGACTGCGGGGCAATGTTTTCACACAGAGGGTGTACAGATATGGAATGAGCTGCCAGAGGAAGTGATGGAGGCTGGTACAATTGCAACATTTAAGAGGCATTTGGATGGGAATATGAATAGGAAGGTTTTGGAGGGATATGGGCCGGGTGCTGGCAGGTGGGACTAGATTGGGTTGGGATTTCTGATCGGCATGGACGGATTGGACCGAACGGTCTGTTTCCATGTTGTACATCTCTATGACTCTATTACTCTAAAAGTACGTTTTATTTCAAAATAGTAGTAGATACTGCAGACAAAAAACTTTTTTCCATCTTGACATGGTTGCTGAGGTCTGCCCATGGTAGATCCGAAATGAGCTGGCTTGGAGGCTATAAGGGCAGAACATGTTGGTTATGGGTTGCCATGAGTTGTGCAAAGTTGTCATAGGGGCTGCAAAGAGGAATATATTGGCATCAAGAGTTTGTGGGTGGAAGAGTTGTTACATGGGCATAGGTTGGCATGTGCTGCTATGGCTAAAGCATGAGGAATATGTGGGGGCTGAGGGGAAATGGTTGTAGGGATGTGTTTTGTCTTATTCTTTTTATTACAAGTAATGGAGTGTTGCTCTGGGCATTTCATAGTGTCTGCATTTGCAAACAGCAGCCCCTGAGGCTACCTCCACATTACTAGAGGTGGGGAATATCCCCATCTCTGGAACTAAACTGAGCCCATCCAGGTAGCTTCTTATGAGATGAGTTTACTGAGTCAGGGTGCTTCCTGACCTTGCGCTTCCAGGAGCAAACCTTCAGATCTTAATCTCCGGTCTTTGGATTGCACATTGGGCACATGACTTATTTACGTAGAAGCAAAGATACCACAGTACTACTGTCACTGAGCCAAAAGGTATCAGTTAGACAAGGAGCATACTGAAAACTTCAGAAAATGTGAGAATTTCTCTGTCCATTTCCACTGTTGTCCTTGTATCTTTCTCTTTGATCTCATGCAATTACACAAATTTGCCAGGTGACACTATTGGCTTGGCTATAAGTTGATAAAACTATAAGTTGGTTATAACTATATTTTAACAGTGGTGACAATGGAGTGTTACAAGAAACAGAAATCTGAATTAGGAGAGAAAGCATTGCAAACATTAAAAGCAACGGTTCATTTATTTTCAACTCCAGTCTCTGTGCAATGAGGCACATGATAGCCAACTTTATTCCTTTGATTGGATTAATGATCTAGCAAATGTCTCTCTTGCATCTGCCAACAACCATTTTGGAACCAATTTGCTTTGAAATTGGATCTAATTAATTTTTAAAATGTGTGCTTCATTTAAGAGAGTGAGCTAAAGTCCAAGAAGGAATTTCTAGTACAGCTTTGACAGACAATTGCATCCACAGCTTCATAAAAACTAGAAGCAGGAGTAGGCCGTCTGCCCCTTTGAGCCTGCTCTGCCATTTAATAAGATCATGGCTAATCTTTTCATGGTCTCATCGCCACTTACCCTCCCTCTCACCGTATCCCTTAATGCCTTTATTGTTCAAAAAAATCTATCTTGGCTTTAAAACATCTACTGAAATAATGTCGACTACTTCTCTGGGCAGGGAATTCCTTAGATTCACAACCCTCAGGGCGAAGAAGTTCCTTCTCAATTCTGTTCTAAATCTGCTCCTGCTAATTTTGAGGCTATGCCCTCTTGTCCCAGTTTCACCTGCCAGTGGAAACATCCTCTCTACTTCTCTCTTATCTATTCTCTTCATAATTTTATATGTTTCTATAAGATCTCCCGTCATTTTTCTGAATTCCAAAGAATATAATCCCAGCCTACTCAGTCTCTCCTCATAAGCCAACCCCCTCAATTCTGGAATCAACCTAGTGAACCTCCTCTGCACCCCCTCCAGTGCCAGCACATCCTTTCTCAAGTAAGGAGATCAAAACTGCACACAGCACTCCAAGTGTGGCCTCACCAGCACCCTATACAGCTGTAACATAACCATCCTACTTTTAAACTGTTTAGCAATGAAAGACAAAATTCCATTTGCCTTCCTAATTACTTGTTGTACCTACACACCAACTCTCTGTGATTCATGCACAAGGACACACAGATCTCTCTTCATAGCAGCATGCTGCAACTTTTACCATTTAAGTAATGATCATTTTTACTGTTATTCCTACCAAAATGGATGACTTCACATTTATTAACATATCTCCTGAGTTATCCTTCCTTTTTACATCTTTCATAGTGTGCCTTAAACTTAAACCCTCCTGCACACATGCTAACCTGCTGAGTACCTTTTTCTTTACCATCATACTTTCTGTCATTTTCCTTTATCCTTCCCCCGACTTACTAATTTAAAGTTCTAGTGACCATCCTATTTATCCTTTTCACCAGAACACTGGTTCCAGATCGGTTCAGGTGGAGACCGTCCCATCGGTACAGATCGCCCCAGTTCCAAAACTGATACCAATGCCCGATGAAATGGAATCCCTTTTTCCAACACCACTCCCTTAGCCAAGTGTTTAACTTTCCTAATTTTCTTATCCCTAAACCAATCTGCACGTGGATCGAGCAGTAATCCGGAAATTATGACCATCAAGGATCTGTTCCTTAATTTCATTCTGAGTCCCCAAGCAGGTCCTCCATCCTAGCCTTGCCGATGTTGTTATCAACATGGACCACAACAACTGGATCCTCCCCCTCCAGTTCCAACATCCAATATTCATTCTTTACAAATTAAGATGACAGTACAGTTGTCAGACATGCAAGCATTGAACTGCCATTGACACCTAAACTAAATGATTGCTGCATTGGTTTTAAGATCATAATAGAGGCACAATGGTCTACATATCAAGGCAGACGCATGTACTCAATTAGTTTGGACATTTGGGTTGCTGCTAATTTAGATGAGGTTTAATTGAAGGCACATCTGGTGTCTGTTTGAAATAAGCAGAAGCTACATTTTATCATTGAAATGAAAATCCTGTATGCCTCTCAGACTGGACTGTTAAATCTATTTGGACAGTTACATCAATCAGATTAGTACTTCTGGTGTTGAAGATGACTAACCAATAGTATAGTTGGTTCTGCTATAGTGTGTGTTTCTTCAACACGACTTGGCTTTAATGCGATTGAAGAATTGAGACCATTATTACTGGAACATGAACTTTCCTTACCTGTATTGGCTATAACACAATTCCAGCTCCATTAGTTTAAATGGCATGGCTATTGTGTGGTTTTCTCATAACGCAAGATCGCACGAGAACACAACTGTCACATTATATCAGAACTGACTGTACTTAAAAAAAAGGCTAGAAAAGTTGGTAATTTTGTTTGTTTCTTCCCTGTAAATGTGGCAGCAGCAGAACTGTTCCACTTGGACTCCAAAACAAATGATGGTTGTCACCTACTCCTCATGTATTGACCTGTGCTCCTTGGGGTCAGTGTGGCAAGTTGCATAACGCACCTAACTGATTCAGCCCCAGTGAATTATAGTAACGACAAGTTTAAACACATTTAGTTTGGCTCTCTCTGTTCTGCCTCACAAACCAGTATCTCTCACTGTTTGAACAACTAACATAAATCCACTTGCCTCTTTTAGTTACACATTTACATTGAAGGTAATATATTTATGGAGGTAAAGTGATGTGATTTATTGTGACCCCTTTCAATAATAACTTGTGAGTCGGGGGGAAGGGAAAGGGAAAGCAACAGGGAGTATGGAGTCAAGTAGAAAGATAAGCAGCAGGTTAGCATGTGTGTGGGGTTTAACTTCGAGGCAGACTAGGGATGAAGCAAAAAGGAAGGATAACTTAGGTAGAGGTGCTGGAAATCATGAGGATAAGAAAATTAGCATTAAGGTGCTTTACCTAAATGCTCGAAGCATTCGTAACAAAGTAGATGAATTAACAGCACAAATCATCGTAAATGATTATGATGTGGTAGGCACCAAAGAGATGTGGTTACAGAGGGTTCAGGACTGGCAGTTAAACATCCAAGGATTATCAAAAAGACAGGGATGTGGGCAGAGGGGGTGGGTTTGCCCTGTTAGTTTATGAAATTAATTCTATGGCACTGAATGACATAGGGTCAGATGATGTGGAGTTTGTGTGGGTGGAATGGAGGAACCACAAAGACAAATAAACCATAATGGGAGTTACGTTCAGACCTCCCAGCAGTGGCCATGACCAGGGGCGCAAGATGTACCAGGAAATAGATAGGGCATGTCAGAAAGGTAAAGTCTCAGTGATCATGGGGGACTTCAAAATGCAAATAGACTGGGTGAAAAATGTTGCCGGTGGATCCAAAGAAAGGGAATTCATGGAATGCTTGTAGGATGGCTTATTGGAACAGCTGTGATGGAGTCCACAAGGGAGCAGGCGATTCTGGACTTAGTGCTATGTAATGAGCCAGACTTTATAAAAGATCTTAAAGTCAGGGAACACTTAGGAGGCAGCGATCAAATTATGGGAGAGTTCAGTCTGCAGTTCGAAAGAGAGAAACCCAATTTGGAAGGAATGGTGTTCCAGTTAAATAACGGTAATTACAGGGGCATGAGAGAGGAACTGACAGAAATTGACTGGAAGCACAGCCTAGTGGGGAAGACAATAGAGCAACAATGGCAGGAGTTTCTGGGTGTAATTGAGGGCACAGCACAGAGGTTCATCCCAAAGTAAACAAAGATTACTGGGCCGGGGGGAGGTGGAATTACATAACCATGGCTGATGAAGGAACTCAGGAAATGTATCATCGATAAAGAGAGAGCCGATAAAATGGCCAAGAGCACTGGGAAATCAAAAGATTGGGAAGAACACAAAAATAAACAGAGGATAATAAAGAAAGAAATAAGGAAGGAGAGGATCAAATATGAAGGTAAGATAGCCAGTAATTTTGGAGAGGATAGTAAAAGTTTCTTTCAATATATAAGGAAAGAAACAAGAGGCAAAAGTAGAGATTAGGCCGTTCCAAATTGATGCAAGAACGCTAGTGATGGGGGATAAGGAAATAGCTAAAGAACTTAATAAATACCTTGTGTCAGTCTTCACAGTGGAAGACATGAGTAATATCCCAACAATTAAGGAGAGTCAAGGGGCAGAGTTAAGTATGTGGCCATTACGAAGGAGAAAGTACTTGATAAGCTAAAAGATCTAAAAAATGATAAATCTCCTGGCCCAGATGGGCCACATTCTAGAGTTCTGAGGGAGGTGGCTGATGGAAATAGCAGAGTGGTTGATTGTAATCTTTCAAAACTCACTGGAGTCAGGAAAAGTCCTAGATGATTGGAAAATTGTTGTTGTAACCCCCTTGTTCAAGAAAGGATCGAGAAAGAAGATGGAAAATTATAGGCCGATTAGCCTAAACTTGGTTATAGGTAAAATTCTAGAATCCATCGTTAAGGATGAGATTTCTAAATTTTTGGAAGTGCAGGGTCGAATTTGAACAAGTCAGCATGGAGTTAGTAAAGGGAAGTTGAGCCTGACAAAACTGTTAGAATTCTTTGAAGAGGTAACAAGTAGGTTAGACCAGGAAAACCCAGTGGATGTTATCTACCTAGACTTCCAAAAGGCCTTTGATAAGGTGCCTCACGGGAGGCTGCTGAGTAAGGTGAGGGCCCATGGTGTTCGAGGTGAGCTATTGGCACGGATTGAGGATTAGCTGCCTGACAGAAGGCAGAGGGTTAGGATAAAAGGTTCTTTTATGGCAGCTGGTGACAAGTGGGGTCCCGCAGGGTTCAGTGTTGGGGCCGCAGCTGTTCACTTTATATATAAATGATCTGGATGAAGAGACTGGTGGCATTCTGGCGAAGTTCGCCGATGATACGAAGTTAGGTGGACAGGCAGGTAGTACTGAGGAGATGGGGAGGCTGCAGAAAGATTTAGACAGTTTAGGAGAATGGTCCAGGAAATGGCTGATGAAATCCAACGAGAGCAAATGCGAGGTCTTGCATTTTGGGAAATATAACACAGGCACGGACTATTTTATAAACGGTGAGAAAATTCCAAAAGCCAAAGTACAAAGGGATATGGGAGTGCTAGTATAGGATTCTGTAAAGGTTGACTTGCAGGTTGAGTCAGTGGTTAAGAAAGCAAATGTAATGTTGTCATTTATCTCAAGAGGGTTGGAATGTAAAAGCAGTGATGTGCTACTGACACATTATAAAGCTCTGATTAGGCGCTATTTAGAATACTGTGTCAAGTTTGGGCCCCACACCTCAGGAAGGACATACTGGCACTGGAGCATGTCCAGCGGAGATTCACATGGAGGATCCCTGGAATAGAAGGCCTAACATACGAAGAACGGCTGAGGATCCTGGGATTATATTCATTGGAGTTTAGAAGGTTGAGGGGAGATCTAATAGGAATTTACAAGATAATGCATGGCTTAGAAAGGGTGGATTCTGGGAAATTGTTTCTGTCAGGCGGGGATACTAGGACACGTGGGCACAATGTTAGAATTAGAGGGGGTCAATTTAGAACAGAAATTAGGAGACATTTCTTCAGGCTGAGTGGTGGGTCTATGGAATTCATTGCCACAGGACGTTATATGTCTTCAAGGTAGAGATTGATAAATTCTTAATCTCGTAAGGAATTAAGGGATACGGGGAGAGTGCGGGTAAGTGGCATTGAAATGCCCATCAGCTATGATTAAATGGCTGAGTGGACTCGATGGGCTGAATGGCCTTACTTCCTCTCCTATTTCTTATAGTCTTCTTATGGTCTTAATAATAAACATGATAAACCCAAGCTGGTCCAAAAACATCCAGAACACTGGTTCAATGTTATTTTGAAAATATAATTGACTATTTTGCCTTGAAAACTGACTAAGTGTTGATTGATGATTATTATTCAGATTGTACGGCACTTAGTAAACAACCAACCTTGATGCATCTGTGTTTTGGAAAAATATTAAGTCGACTGGAAGTTTTCTTTGTAAATTAATATCTCCATTCTTGTGTGGTTTCTATTTCATCACAAGATGGGTTATGTACAATTAATCACATTCAAGACATTTCCCCCTGTAATTTCTTCCAGTTGAGTATATTATTAACAGACTTATTAAATTACCATTTTCTATTGTGTGATTTATTTTCATCTTCATTGAATTGTATATCTGCTTTTGTCAATCGTTTTGTCCTGAGCTCCAGCAATTTTCTCATCTCCTGCCAAAATCTCACATGGATTTGCATGGATTGCCTCGAAAATTCCTCCTTCATTCCCTTTCTCTTAACTGCCTTCCACATTTGATTAAACTGCCTCATATGTTCTCTAGCTGCTTCTGAGCCTCAAAGCTATTGTTCCAACTTGGACAATATAGCTTTCCTCACTTTATATTAATTATGCTAAGACAGTACCAGAGATAATAATGTTGTCTCTGCATCTGGCAATTGAAGTACTATAGCTATTTTTTTGTAAATGTGTGGGCTAATTTTTTGCAATATTTAAACACACATTAAAAAGTAATTTGCTATTGGAACAAGATGGTTTGTGAATGATCAGCCCTAAGATAAGTAGATGAGTCAGAGTTGAATCTATATACTTGAATGGATTTCGTCATATCCAGCCTGCTCATCAAATCAGCCTGAAACCGTTTTCATTATTCACTACATTAGATATTTTAATGAGGATAGAAATTGACGCAATACTTAAATGGAAAACAATCCAATGCTTGGCAGAATGATTAAAATTTTTAATAGCTCAGAGAGGATTCATGTCAAACCTAATGGAAAATCAACATCATCTTCTCATTTACAATCTCCTCAATAGTTATGGCAAGAGAGTTCTGCTTCAACACAACAGTATGGGTTTCGAAATGCTTTTCAAGTACTCACATTTGTTAGTCATTCAGGCTGTTTTAATGAAAAATACTATTTAGCAAGACAGTAATGTATAGAACTGGAAAAGTACACAGCAACATATTGGTCCAAATTTGAAAGTATACCGTATTTGATATAACTCGCAATCACTTTGCTTACAAATTATCCAGTTTGTAAGCTTGTAAAGAATCTGTTATTCTCAATTTATACTGACAAATACTGACTTATAAAATGTATCACTTGTACAATATTCAAAGAAATGCAATGAAAAGTCAAATGTTTGATTCAAAGTCGATAATAGTCTCATGAACTGATAAGTAACAATGCAAATTGAGATTCAAGAATTTGCCCTTAAGTGTGTAATTTAGTTACAGCTAAATTCAGAGTTTTTGATGACAATGTATAGACAGCCGATGGGCTAGCTATGGTTCAATTGAGAGTACTCCAGCTTTTGATTTGGAAAATTCTGGATCTAAGTGGGAAAAAAAATAGGACTTCAACATAAAAGTTAAGGCTAAAAATCTAGTACAAAGCTGAGGAATTCCTGCACTGAGGTTGCTTTTCAGGTGTGACATTAAAGCCCTTTCAGGTGGATCTAAAGGACTCCATGATACTATTCAAATAAAAACATGGGCATTATCACTGGAGCCCTGCTGAAATCACTGGCCTCACGCAGTATCACAGAAACAGAACATTGGTCATTATCGTCTTAATGAGAGCTTGCAGTGAGCAAATGCAATGGCCTGTTTCCTAAATTACAATGATGACCACACTACTTGGCTGTAAATTGTTTTGATACATCTGTTAGTCATGAAAGATATATTTAAATGCAAGTTTTGTTTTCCTTCATGTTGAAAAACTGATCCAAACGTATGCATCTGAAATATAAGACAGTTTGTAATTATTCAACCAGATATTGACAAATCTACATATCTCTTTCTGAAGGACAGTCCAAAAGAAACACTAAATACTGTGTATACAAAAGGAATGTAATAAGCCTTACCTGTCAAACAGTGGCTTCTCACCACAGTCGAAAGCCTCTTGTAACTCTTTTACTAGATTCGCCTGACCAGGTAGCCGGAAAAGACCCTCTTCTTTCAGCCCTCTCTGACGAATGAAGTCTGCGCACTGCTCCACAAGTGTCGGTGCCATGTGTGTCCCGAACCTGCGTTCATACCGTACAGTGTCTTCAAGTCGTTGGCCAAATATACCTGCCCAATCGCAAACACAAGGACAATAGCTTACCTGATAGCAAACCTTTCCAGATGAAACTTATGCCTACATAGAAAGAGAAAAATTCTCTTGATAGAAAACTCATAAGAGTTAAGTCGTCAATTTAATGATCAAGTGCTAGACCATCAAAACCAACCCCCTACTTCACATTTCTGATCTGTACATGTGTTGTCATCTAATGTGTGTGTGGACTGTGGCAAATAAACACTACCTGACTCTAATATACAGGTAAAAATCACACAACACTAGGTTATAGTCCAACAGGTTTATTTGGAAGCACTAGCTTTTGAAACACTGCTTCTTCATCAGATGGTTGTGAAGAAGCAGAGCTCCGAAAGCTAGTGATTCCAAATAAACCTGTTGGACTATAACCTGGTGTTGTGTGATTTTTATCTTTGTCCACCCCAGTCCAACACCAGTGTTTCCAAATCCTGATATAGAGGGAACTACTGACAATCTGTGATGGAATATTTGTGCTGATCACGACAAACACTTCAATAAATAACGGCTTCTTTTGATCTTGTGAATCTCTCTATATGTTTACTACAAGACAGAGGCAACACTTAACGACTCACAAAATACTTTTCATGCACTGTGAAGAAGTTTAGATGAGTAAAGGTTTTCAATTCCAGCTGACGAGATATGTAAAAACATACACTGACAGCTCTCACAGCTTTTTGAAATAGCTGCTGATGTCATCCAAAATTAAAAACCACACAACACCATGTTATCGTCCAACCTGGTGGTGTGTGATTTTTAGCTTTGTCCACCCCAGTCCAACACCAGCACCTCCACATCATGATCATCCAAAATGTGATACATATTCCAATAAACTCACCTTTTCTGAAGCTAAAACATCTCTTAATTTTCCTGTAGGTAGTTTTGGGGAGGAAAGTTGGATAAGTCAAAGCACTCGATGTGCAGAATATGATATTCTTATTCTCAGGCATTCCAAAGTATTGAAATTAGTCAGCGCTGCATACGATGTCCACATGGGCTATTCTTCAGAGTGGACCAGTCACTGGGATTATTATTAAGTTCCAAAGACACAAAGAAATATTTTTCAGAAGTGATATTTCACAAGCAATTAGCCATCAAAGAAAAGCTCAAAAATCCTAGTGTGCTCACTGTGGTGACAGACATCTTCGTGAGAACGACGTAAAAGCCCTCTGTGATACACAGCTCCAGCTCTGCAGTCTATCTGTGTTACTCGCTGCCTCCAGCAGTAAAACTGAGGCAGAAAATATTCGGTCAAAAGGAGAACTGACTTTCACTTGACTTGCAGCTGCAGTCACATGCGGTAGCTTTCCAACAAGCAATTAATGATCTCTTTGGCATGCGTAGGTAGTGCCAATCCACTAACCCTTGAGAGAGCGAGAGAGTGCACTCACTTTATATCTCCCGACTGCCTCTTTTTCTTTTATGTTAGTCCTGCAGTCTTCCTGACCTGCTGTTATTAGTCAAAGCACAGACCTTTTATATCATTAGAATCTAATCAGGGAATCTTGTAAGCAAACATGCATGAAAACAATCGCTTCTTTCTCCCTCATTACCTTATTTCTTTGGACTGACATTAAGTGGCCAGTGTAAGGCCTCCCCCACTCCTTGAGCTCCCAGCCAGCAAACAATAATGTAATCATGTTGAGGTAAATGATTAATAGAGAGGCATAGCCTGTAACTGGAGCTGGCATTTTGTATATGTTAAGTGGAGCAGTGTTGGTGGTAATTTTTAGAGTAATATTTAGCTTCTCTGTTAAGGTAAGGGACATTAACTTGTACTCACTGGTTAGAAGTAGAAGTAGTAGATTGATGCTAAACAGTGGATCAATATGTAATTTAATTCTCCCAGACACCACTTACTTACTTACTTCAGGCACCAGCTTATCGTGCCATTTTGAGTTTATGCATAATACTTTAAATCACTCTCTGCTCACAGTATTCAGTACCAGTTACAGAAACAAAATAGAAAACAAATCTAGTTCAGAGATGCTTGTGTCCAGTAATGAATTGAAGAGTTAACACTTTTCTCTTTCTATGAATAAAGATTAGAAAGAACCCACTGATTAATTCAACAGATTTTACTGCAATGCCTTGTATATCACAATATATAGATAGGCCGCTAGAAAGCCATCATCCCGCTGGGAGACGCACCCAAGAAACAGCTGAGAAATTCAGGCCAATATGAGAAAGCAATCTGGAAAATTCCTCTCTGAGTGCCTTATCATCTCAGAGACCAGTCTAGCCCCAACTGCATTATGTTCCTTTCATTTCCTACGAGTTTGTGCTAATGAGGACCTTCAGCAAGCTTTAAAAATAGGATTTTTGAGGAGACTCCCCAAACTCCCACTATTAATTCAGTGGAAGAAAAGCAGGAATCCAGACCCTGCAGAAGTTAGCCATGAAAATATTTAATCCCCACATTAACGTTACATTATCATAGTAAGTATTACATTCATTTCATACCAAGGAAATGACAACATCAGCATTGTATAATATAACAATGTTCAGGAAACAAGAGATGCTGCACATAACTTGCTTAATAAGCTTAGATTTTCTTGGTTCAATTCATTTTGATGACAAATTTGACAAAATGCACCAGGAGAGAATATTGCCCGAGTCTGCAATCTTCCAGTGAGTTCCAATTTGCACTCCGTGGATGGGCATAAGTTACACACATTGGGCCCGATTGGAAGTGTTAAACAGTACAGGAAGACTGTGCACATTCTTGTCTTAAAGGCAGCAGGAATCTTAAAGGGGCTGGGATGACGACAGCTTTGTAAAAGAAAGAGGCAAGTGAATGCCCTTGTGCTGATTTGTGTCATGACTCTACCCATAGGTGCAACTGTCTGGAGAGGAATTTGCACAGAACTTTTACAAGTCAACTCATTGGTTTACCCATTGGAGCAGTGGTTGCCACAAATCCAGTTGACAACAGAAATAATCCTTATTCTGCAGGATGAATCCTAAAGTGTCACCATTTTGCATGTAGCCCAAAGGAGATTCTTCATACATTGTCTGATCCTTTCTCCTGCTGCCTTACCGTGATGCCAAAATTGACAAATTCTCCAACTTTCCTGTAAAGTGTGGCCTCATGAACAGATGCCCACAGGCAATCTGGTTTACATGGCAGAAATCAGCTATTGTAACTTGAAATATACCAGTGTTCGTAAAGTTATGTGTAATAGTCACCAGCTAAACAAGGGAGTTCGAGCAATTAAGATAATATTTAGGGTAAGTATTCAGTTGGCACTGTTAAGTCAAGAATTTAGTATATTGGTTAGAGTTTTCATTGAATTATTTGCTTAGTGCTTAGAGTGTGCTTTTTATAGTTAGGTTAGCTAAGTAGTTAAATAGCCTAAAAGCTAAACAAACAGTGAAATAACTATTAACAAACACAATAGCAGTGGCTCACACTTTTTACAGGAACAGCAGCTGACTGCTCAAGCTGGGGGTCTTTGAGCTTCATGGACAGCTGGCAACACTAAAGTGCAGACAGGAGCGTTTCCTGACACACGTGTTTCAAGAGATGGTCATGCTGCAGCTACAGAAAGTGAGGACTGCAGATACTGGAGATTAGAGTCGAGATTGTGGTGCTGGAAAAGCACAGCAGGTCAGGCAGCATCTGAGGAGCAGGGGAATCAATGTTTCAGCATAAGCCCTCCATCAGGAATGTGAGCTAAGTAGTTAAGTAGCCTGATGAAGTGCTTATGCCCGGAACGTCAATTCTTCTGCTCCTTGAATGCTGCCTGACCTGCTGTGCTTTTCCAGCACCACACTCTCAACTCATGCTGCAGCTACAGAGAGTTTGACAGAGTGGGCATTCATGAGAGTGTCAAGGAGGTCCAGTCAAACAGGCCAGAATCCCTACATGTGTGACACTCTCAAATTGCTATACAGAGTTGAATATCAGTGAGTGTAATAACATCTTGATGGCACAGGCGCAGCAGTCGGAGGTCAGAAACAAATCCACACTACGCAAAATTTAGCTGCACACGGGAGTATATGAAAGTGTAACAATATGGTATGTTTTTTAACAATTTCATCCATGGGATGTGGGCATCACCAGTCAGGCCAGTATTTATTGTTGAGAGTCTCTGATTGTTGAGAGTCAACTACATTGCTGTCGGTCTGGAATAACATGTAAGCCAGACCAGCTAAAGATGACAGTTTCCTTCCCTGAAGAACATTAGTAAACCAGATGGTTTTTTTCCCCAGAAATCAGCAATGGATTTCTGGTCATCATTAGAGTCTTAATTCCAGATTCTTTATCGAGTTCACATTCCACCATCTGCCATGGCAGGATTTGAACCCAGGTCCTCAGAACATAACCTGGGTCTCTGGATTAACAGCCCATCCATAATGCCACTGGACCACCTTTGTTACATGGCCAGAGGGAAAGACAATTGTTTCTACTACTGATATTTGCCCCGAACAGCATATTACCCCACTTTTTGGCCTGGAAAAGCATATCACTAATACAAAAGCAAAATAAAATGGATGTTAGCAATCTAAATTAAAAACAAAATGCTGGAAAAACTCAGCAGATTTGGCAGTGTATGTGTAGAGACAAAAATAAGTTTATGTTTGAGGTCTCTGACATTTTGCTCATTTCATTGGGTTGCTCATGAACAGCTCTCAGGACAAATAAGGCAGGGCAGTGATGACGTTAATTTGGAAGGAATGAGCCAGCAGATCTAGATGCCAAGAGCAGAGATGGGCTGCAGAGAAAGCGAGGAGGGACAAACAGCAAAAGGACAAATAGCAATAGGACAAAGAATGTAGAGAAAGAACAAAAGTTAGGTGAAGGTGAGATGAAGGAAAGAAGCAGAGCCTTTAACTATAGACCATTCCTTGGATAGATCTCTCCCATCCCTTTCTGAACATGTTGCTGTCTAGAATGTTTAATTCCTATTACTGGCTTTATTTAAAGTCAGAATGCTATTATAGTCATTATTTCATCATCCTACGAGGCAATTAACACCTACTATTCATCAATCTTACTTGCAATACATCTTGAATTAGCACAGGTCCATGCGAAATATGTAACAATTCTGCTAATGAATGATAGGCTGCAGCATCAGGGTGCTTGGGGTGAGATGAGGTACAGGCTGGATCCTCTACATCATTCAGAATCCTGTTCAAATCCATTTTAAAGCTCCCAGTAACAAGGTGTAAAAGAGCTGCCATTCAATACCTTCTACAAAATCCCCGCAGAAGCCGGCCACACGGCCCTTCGAACCTCCTCATCATTCAATACGATCATGGCTGACCACCCAATCAGTGCCTTGGTCCTGCTTTCTGCCCATTCCGTTTGACCCTGAAGCTCGAAGAACTGCATCTAACTTCTTCTTGGAAACATTGAATGTTTTGGTTTCAACCACCTTTTGTAGCAGAGAATTCAGCAAATCTACTATCCTCTGGGTGAAGAAATTTCTCCCTAACCCATTCTCAAATGTCTGCTCCATATCCTTAGACTGTGACTCCTGGTTCTGGATTTCGTGATTGTTGGGAATATGTTTCTTACATTCACCTGGTCTAGTCCGGTTAGAATTTTATAGGTTTCTAAGATATCCCTTCTCATTCTTCTAAACTTTAGGGAATATAACCCTAACCGACACAGACTCTCTCTGTACAACAGTCCTGCCATCCCAGGAATCGGTGTGGTAAATCTTTGTTGCACTCCTTCCACAGCCAAAGTGACCTTCCTCAGTTAAGGAGACCAACCAATACTCCAGGTGTGGTCTCACCAGGGTCCTGTACATGACATCCCTGCCCTGTACTCAAATCCTCTCGCTATGAAGGCCAATATACCACTTAATGTTCTGAAGGGTCACTGAACTCAAGACAGTAACTCTGCTTTCTTTTGACAAGTGCTGCCAAACTTGATGAGCTTCTCAAGCCATTTCTGTTTTCGTTTCAGCTTTCTAACAGCCACAGTTCTTTGTTTTATTTTATCATTTGTCTTTTTCACTGCCTGCTACAGCTACATGTGAATGGTGTACAAGGGCATGCATGCCTTGATGCATCTCCCCCCTTTCTCAATCTATTGCCATTCAGATAGCATTGCCTTGCGGTTTACTACCAGAGTGGATAACTTCATATTTATCCACATCCTGCTTGATCTGTCAAGACCGTTTAAGATCTTATAGATTTCAATTAAGTCACCCCTCAATCTTCTAAATCTAGTAAAAACAACCTCAATCTGTCCAATCTTTTCTCATATGATCTTTCTTGGTATCAATCCAGTAAAACTCTGGATCAACTCCAATGTTTTAACATCCTCCCTTAAATAAGGAGATCAAAACTGCACCTGGTATGTAGGATATGGTCTCACCAATGCCCTGTACATAACATCTATACTTTTATTTTTAATTCTTCTCATAGTAAAGGGCAGTATCCTATTAGCCTTTTTATTTACTTGCTGCACCTGCATGTTAACATTTTGTGACTCATGCACTGGAACATCAAGATCCCTCTGCACCTTGTTCTCTGTGTAATACTCTACTTTTTCTTCCCGATAAAACAAACAACTTTATATGCTCCTAAATTATGCTGGTAGATTTTGCTCACTCGTTCAATCTCACTATGTTGACCTGCATCGTCGTTACTTTCTCGTCACAATGTACATTTCTCCCAAACTTTGTGTCATTTGCAAATTTGACTTTCATGTTTTCATTCCTCTCGTCTAGATCTTTCACAGGAAGTTTAAAATAGCGAGACCCGAGTGAAGACCCCTGTGGACTCCACCTATCGCATCCTGTCAATCAGAAAAAGGCCCATTAATAAATACTCTGTTTACTGACCGTCAGTAGCAGCAGTGTGTACTACATATAAGGTGCACTCCAGAAATTCACCAAAGATCCTTCAACAGCACCTTCCAAACACATAACCACTTCCATCTGGAAGGCCAAGGACGCAGATGCATGGAAATATCACCATCTGCAAATTCTACTCCAAACCACTCCCCATTCTGACTTGGAAATAAAATACTCTTCCTTCACTGTTGCTGGGTCAATATCCTGAAATTTCCTTCCTAAGAGCATTAAGGGTAAACCCACAGCAGGTTGACTGTAGCAATTCAAGAAGGCAGCTCACTACCACTTCCTCAAGGCAACTAGGGATAGGCAATAAATGCTGGCTAATCAGTGATGTCCATGTCACACGAGTGAATGAAAAAGCCGGCCAATCCACTACCCTTGGTAATATGTTACACCTCACATCATGAACTCCTATTTTGTGCAATAACCTTTTATATGGCATTTTGTGAAAAACCTTCTGGAAATAGCAGTACAGAATATAGTACAGCTATTGGTTTCTCTTTATCTACAGTATGTATTATTCCTTCAAAGAAATCCAATATAAACATAACTTCCTTTCCACAGAAACATTCTGACTTCTCCTAAATCCCTTGGGTTTGACTAAGTGCCCAGCTATAAGCTTTTTAATGATCTTTTAAGACCCTGGGTTGCAGTCCATCAAGATGAGCACGTATCAGACAGTCCATCAAGATGAGCACGTATCAGACAGTCCATCAAGATGAGCACGTATCAGACAGCAACACCATTGGTTTGCTTGGTACCACTTCTACAGTGGTTGCAATTCCATCAAAATCTCCCCTCCCTTCCACATTCCGATTTCTATCTGACTGGAATGTTTTTTGGATCCTCTATAATTGAAGTCATGATTTGGAGGAGCCGGTGTTGGACTGGGGTGGAGAAAAATTAAAAATCACACCACAATCGGTTACAGTCCAATCGGTTTATTTGGAATCACTATCTTTTGCTCCTTCATCAGGTGATTGTGATGCAGGATCATAATTCACAGAATTTATAGCTATATTTATAGCAGAAATAATTTATAGCACAAGGTAGGATCAAGAGTTATTCAGTTAATCTGCCATCTCCTCATTATCTACTGCTACTTCACCAAAGACAGGATCTAGAAAACCATCATTCACTTTATTTACTCTTTTCCTTTATAAATACCTGTGGAAACCCTTTATATTTATTTTTACATTTCTGGTTAGCTTCATCTCACTCTCGAATTTCATTCTCCTGATTAATCTTTTCATCACTCTCTGCCATGCTTGATATTCTAAACAATCACCTGACCTGCTACTTATCTTTGTACAATTACACAATTCTTTCTTAAGTTGATGTGTTGTTTAACTTCCCTCAGCACCTTCCCTTTTAGCAGGGATATAGTTATCCTGATTATTCTGAAATATCCCGGATTGATCTGATAGTCTAGTATACCAGTTCAATTCGTCTAGCCCAGTTTTCAGCCCCACACACTTTCCTTTATTTAAATTTAAAATACTAATCTTAGACCCACTCTTCTCCCTTTCAAACTGAAAGTCAAACTTAATCATATTAGATTCACTGTTACCTTGTGTTGCTTTTACCCCAAGGTCATTAATTAATCTGCTCACTTTATGCAGCCCTCTCTCCAGTCAGTTCCAGAATGTGTTGTTCCAAACAACTCTCTCCAAAGCATTCTATGAACTCTTCCTCCAGGCTACCACTGCCAATCTGAACTTGCCAGGTAATATCAAGATTAGACTGACCCATTATTGTTGCTATCTCTTTATCACAAGTATCCGATATAAAATAGAAACCATTTTTAAAAAAAACACAAATTGTAAAAGAATAGTTAAAGGGAAATGGCGGGACTGAATAGTAACAAATTGTAAATATTATCGTGCATGGTGAGATATTAAACGTGCATTCTATATCTGTTTCACAAATTAAGATGCTGAGATGGAGATACAGACAGCACAGGACAAAAATAAAAGGAGTTGGCGGCACTCAGAATTACCAAGTCATCTAGTCCAGACAAGTTTTAATCAAATTTGCAAAGAGAATCCATGGTGTAGTTTGGATGATTTCTGACCAGTCTTTCAATCATGCCTGGCTATTAAAGCAGTACTAGAAGATTGGAGGATTGCAAATGTAACATCTCATTTAAAAGAAAAAAAATTAAGGTTAGACTGTACCTGGCCACTACAGGCCAGTCAATCCATAAGTAGGGAGAAAATTAACAGTCATCGTAGAGTCATACAGCACAGAAGTAGACCCTTCAGTCCAACTCACCCATGCCAACCAGGTATCCTGATCTAGTCCCATGTGCCAGTATTTGGCCCATACCCCTCTAAACCTTTCCTATTCATATACCCATCCAGGTGCCTTTTAAATGTTGTAATTATACCAGCCTCCACCACTTCCTCTGGCATCACTTCCTCGGTCCATACATGCATCATCCTTTGTGTGAAAAAGTTATCCCTCAGGTTTTTTTTAATTTTTCCCCTCTCATCTTAAACCTATGTCTTCTAGTTTTGGACTCTCCCACCCTAGCTGTTCACCCTATCCATGCCCCTCATGATTTTATAAACTACTTTGTCATCCCTTAGCCTCCGACACTGAATAATTGACACCTTTTTCACATTAATGGGCTTGGAGTAAATACAAAGTAATTACGAAATGACTTTATTCATGTTTACATTCCACATGCTCTTGTAGTATAAGGTCTGTGGCTTCTGGAGAGTGTACAGTGGATGAATGGCCATGAAAGTGTCATAGCCAAGCATGGCAATATGAGGGGGCATGGAGGTTGGTGGAAAGACATAGCTTGACAATGGAGTCATGAGGAGACAGTGAAGGGCACTGTCTTGCACAGAGGTTTGAACACACAATTTTGAACTTATCCTTTAAAATGTTCCCTTATTGGACAATAGTTCTTGACCTTTGATGGGCTGTGAACAGTGACTCTTTGAAAAACTGCCCAATATAATGAATATCAGGAAGGATCAGTGCATGGCCATCCCTGGACCCAGCCAGCTCAGGGAGCAGATTCTTGACCTAAACCATCCTGTGTCCTTAGAAGGCCCTGATGAAAATTATAAACTTCAGGAATGGGGGTCAGGAACTCTAGAATTGTGACTTGATCTCATTTATAAGTCACCTGATTGAGTGAAAAATTTGGGCCATTCTGTTATATAGCATGGTTTTATGATGTGCAACATGTTACTTGGAAGTGTTCTGGAATTTGATTCCAAAGGAACGTTCAAAATATAATTGGACGCATATTCAACCAGAACTAATTGCAGGGTTATGGGTCTAAACTGGTTTTAAAGAGCCAGTGCAGGAATGGTGGGGGGAATGATCTTCTTTCAAGCTGTAGGGTCATATGATGCTAACACCTCATGTTGGTTCTATAAATCACTCAGGTTTCTAATTATTTGTTTGTTCTCTCATCTCAAACATTCTCCTGTCACTACATGCGTCATCCTTCAATCGACTTTATTCTTTGCTTCCAGCCCTGAAAGACTTCTGAAAACTCATTTTTCTAAAGTGGAGCCCGCTGCTTTTATTGATGTGCCTTTTGGTAAATCACTGAGAGGGAACGCAGACAACACAGCCAGTTCTCGTCGCCAAAAGGAAGGAAATATACAATTGCAACCCTTGCTCCAGATCAGTCAGTCGTGCTGAATCTAACAGAAACGCCTGGGCATTACAACAAACACTGCCAGTGTATTAAATCGGTCTGCCTGTGTGTGAGTTTGATCAAAGCAGATATTAATCAGCACTGTAACCAATGCTAAGCCGGTATAATTCATTCATTTCTTATTCGCAAGGAAGTGTTTGAAGTTAAGAGAAGAATGCTCCTTGCCTAATTCCCCAAAGCATGTCTGCCATCACCAAGGCACAGCCTGGCTGAATGCAGCCCCAACACGACAGGCTGAATCTTATTTCTCTTTTTAGCTGTGTTAGTTTTGTTGAGTTTCACAGGGAGTTTCTCTCCACGAGGCCTAGTGAGATCTCACACCATATCTTACCAAACATGCCTCATTAACTATCTATCCTGCCCTATGGCAGCCCTCTCACGTGATTCTATCCCCCTCCTACCATTTACCATTCCTGGAACAGCCGCTAATCATCAGATCTACGTTGAAAGATTGGCATCCACTCTGTCTTTTAAACGGCTATTGTCTACCCTGATAATTGTCACTCCTCACTGATGACATGTTGGCACAGCTGCCACAAAGCTACAATGCCCACTGCACACAGCTGGCATTACTGATACTCACACTCTAGCTTTCTCACACTGGTCACTGTTTAACCACCAGGCAACACAGTCTACCTGTCCCTAGAGACACTCTGTCTAGGCACCCTCTCTAAGTCACTGCAATATTATCCTCAATATCTGCAGTGGACTCATATCGTGATACCGTCCAGTAGGGGAACACCAAATGCAAACAGATCATTCCAAAGATGATCTGGCCAGCAAAAGCAGGCACAAACAAAATGAATACAGGCTACAGTTTACCCACAATGCAAATCAAATGCTGGCATCAGAAACAAGAACAGAAAGTGCAGCCGAAACCCAGCAGGCCTGGCAGCTTCTGTGGAAAGAAAGCAGAGTTGATATTTCAAATCCAGTGATCCTTCTTCAGAACTGGCAATGATGACCAATAGTGTTTTTTGCAGTCTATGATGGTCTATCACACTCAACTCCCATTGGCTGAAACCAAATATCTATCAGCTCCTGTTCCACCATGGTCTTAACCGTCCCTGGGTACAGCCCACTTCCTACATGAACAACTGCAGCTTCCTCCCCCCCCCAAGTGTCCTGATCCACCTTCACTGAACACTGCTCCCAATCCCCCAGTTCCTCCATGCCCAGCATATCCTGCTCCAATTGTACAGAACACAGCATAGCAAAATGATGGAACACACTCTGTTCAGACTCTAATGGCGACCCAACCCCCCCACCGCACCCCCTCCTCCCCCAACCCCCAATCAATGGGATAAGCCCGAGCAGTGGAACCCCATTTTCAATGTTTTTGCACACAGCAGTGTTCCCTTTAAGGGGAATGCATACACAGCCATTTACCAATCACAAAAGGGCCATGCAGTGCAACAAGCCAGCCACACACAATCCACAGATGGCGGATGGAACATTGGTCCATGACTGAATCTTGTTCCAATCCTGACAACTGAATAGTTACCGTTAGGGAATGTTAGCTGCCTTTTGAAGTGGGGGCCATGTGGGTTTTCATTCTGAATGAGTGGGAGGAGAGAGCTGAGAGTGCGCTGCTATCTCTGGCTAGGACTTTCAGACCATGAAAACTCACCTCATTGCAATAAGGTGAGTTCCCTTTGGCCTTGCAATTTTATGTCGTGTTAGTGCCAAAGGTTACTTGGGTGCATATCATTTACATCAGGATCAAAGGGGTTGGCTCCTATATGTTTATAACTAAGTAAAAATAAAAGTCATGAAGATAATGTTCCTTTAATGGAAGTTCAATTCCGCTTGGGAACATTGCCAAAAATGGAAACATTCCTAATAAGAAAAATGTGCACTGGTCAGGTCTGAGCTATCAAATACCTTGATGCCTTCCACTCTGTTGGCATTAGAATTCTATTACTATTCATTTACAGGCCACAACTGTACAATCAGCATAAAACGTAATATACAGCGGAAATTAATATTCAGTGACTGCTGACATAATTACCCAGAAGGGATTTGTTCAGCACAGATTAGAAGGTCAGAAAGACTGCGGTAACCGGAACCAAGCCAGTCTGCAAAGATTGTGCCTAAAGGCGGCAAGAAATGAATACTTTGGCTTATTCCATCAATGCCACTCCATTATATCAAAGCATGTTACTGTGCAATAACAGGAGTGGTGATAGAACAACTCAAACTATTGTTTATCTCGAGGTCTTCAGCAGGGCATTGTTCCCCTCTGAATGGCTCTTTAATGTTCCATTCTCAATGTTCTGGAATGAATGATGAAAATAAAATACATACTATATGTGACTTTTTTTAAAAAAAGGATCTGTTTTTCTGATTCAATTAAATTGAAAATCTGTTCATTTTTATTAGCATTTGCACGGTTCCTGTGGCCCATGTCTTAAATTACGATAATATTATTGGTGGTTAAGCAGCAATTAGCTGGATGACACTATCAACTCTGTCCAGTGGATTCACTACAGCAATGCCTGTACTTAAAATACTTTCAATAGTCTTTCAGTTGAGAAAACTATAGAACAAGGAGAGTCATCTTTACATGACAGAAACATGGTGTCGCAATAGGATGATGTGCTATGATTATATTCTTACTGATGTAGAGATTGCCAAACAAAAACGGACCTAACAAATAACTTAATGTCATTATTTGTAAAATAGAAATTTCCTTCTTCTTCTTCAGACAATAATTTGTACAAAATTATGCAAAATAGTACAAATCATTTTTGGTGATGTTGAGAATAAATATTGGGCAGGACAGGAGAGTAATTTCATTTTTCTTTTTCAAATAGTCCTATAGAATCTTTTGTGTCACCAGAGAGAGGTGCGAGGAAGTCTCAATTTAATTTTTCATTTGAAAGATGGTATTTCCAACAATTCAGCATTTTCTCAGTCTTGGACTAAACCATCAGGCAAAATATGAGCTCAGGTCCCTAAAGTGGAACTTGAACCCATGACATTATGACTCAAAGATGAAAGTACTACCACCAAGCAAGACTGACATCAGGAGCCATTGTGCACATACAAACTGTACATGGACTGTTGGCAGATTTCTCAATAATACAGACTATCACAAAGAAGTATAATATAATCCCTAACTACTATCCACACCTTGAATTCCACTAACAGAAGCCTACTCGTTTCTTTCCCTAGGTTTTACTAGAACACAGAGGCAAGTCCAGGCAAAGGTGATATCTTATCAAGCTGGTCGAATCTTTCAAGGAGATTTAAATGGTTACAGCTTCACACAATTGCTTCACATTGTTTAATGCCAGTTTAACACAGTACAAAGGAATAAAGTCCGTTGTAAAACACACATCTTAATCCTATCATGTCCACTTCAGACAGTGAGTATTTTAAAACCAAAATATGTGACTAATCCTAACAGATGGCACCTGAAAGGTCCTTGAAACTTTGCTCAAAGGTTTAAAGTCGATGACTTGTGATCGGAGCACCCCAACCCCCTAAAGATAGCTGCATCTATTTGAAGGCAGCTGCACTTTTACAAGTGCAAACCTTAACCTGCCCCCAAAAAACCTCCATTACAACTGGGAAGCATGGGAGAAATCCTCCATTACAACTATGAACAGAAAGCCTCCATTACAGGTGAGAAAGTGTGAAAATCTTTCAGTATAGTAGAAAAAACATTGGGGGATTAGCAAATACTGGAGAAGAAAAATCTTAACAGATAATTCAAAGATAATCACATTATGAAACTGCAGCATCAAAAATAGGACTACCAGAAATATTTTCTTTCCTCGATTCACCAAACATGATATAAAATTGGACATCCCCAATTACATTTTTTAAACTGGGTCATAAGAAAGAAGCTGAACAAGTAAATACATTTCTGTACATAATTGGGAGTACAAAAAATATGTTAACGAAGCATTAGACAAATTTGAAAAGATACTGAAAGTCTTTGACAATTATGTCCAAACTAAGAAAATCGTTGAAAGGCCAAGATTGAACAAACACATGCAATGTCCAGCTGAATCCACAAATGGCATTTCTAACAATCTCTGCAAGGTTGTGAAGAGATGTGACTATGTTGACTTTAAGCCAGAGGTCATAAGATATCACACATATACAGGCACTACTGATGAATCTTTGTCAGATTTATTATTGTCCAAAGATGACCTAAGTTACTCAGATGGTGGGTGAAACAGCAAGAAAATAGACAATCCTAAGAAAAGATAAAACTTGACAAAGGGGATTTATAGAATATATTCATTATTTCAGGTGCACTAACCATGATAGACACACCAGATAAACCAGTGCAGTGAGCAAAGCAATCTCACAGAAACAAACAGCGCCCAGCTTTTAGACCAAATACTTTTATTCTTACAAAATAGGTCATGAAGAAAAATTGTCACAATAGGAAACAACCATAGAAAAGGAAAAGACCAAAAGAACTACCTATACAAAGAGGTAAATGAGGTAGAACCTTCTCCAATAGGTGATAAATCCAAGTTGTCCCAATGGTAATCAGTGACCGAGACCAAACATTCTAGCATGCAGATGTATATGATAATGGGCAGATCATGAATTTCAAGACACAGAAACAACAACAGAGAATACAATAGTTCAACTACATAGCCCAGAGATAGTGCACTTATCATTAGAACTGCTTGTAGCATACATCTATAATATAGGTGACACCAAATACCGAAACACTGATGTACTTCATAACCAGGAGTGTTCAATCCTAAACAGTGCGGTGTACATTGATTGCAACCTCATGCAGAAGGTGGAAAGGGTTAAGCAACAAAAGATTAAAGCTGATCTTTTTTTCTGGACTTCTGACAATTCTACAAAGGCACCAATAAGAGGAGAAAAACTGTGCAAAAATCCAAAATAATGTTAAACAAAAAATCACCTGCAATAGCAGAGATCACACTGGCAGTTGTAAACAATAGATGTACATCAGTAAAAGTCATTCATGAAATAAATACAAGATATTAAAGGCCCTCCAGTTCAAGAGAGACTTAGAGCTCAGTTTGTTAGGAAGACGTCCAAGTTAATCAGCTTTTATGCATTAACTACCATTGTTCTAAGTCTGAAGTAAACACATTCAGGGAGATCAGTTAGTGATAAATGTAAATATAAAAACAAATGCATGGAAACACAATGATTGAGACAAAAGGACTCAAGGAAAGGTGTACTCAAGGAAAGGCTAAGGGATTGGTGTGGGAAAGAGGGATTCCACTTCATGGGGCATTGGCATCAGTTTTGGAACAGGGGGGATCTGTACCGTTGGGACGGTCTCCACCTGAACCGATCAGGTACCAATGTTCTAGCGAAGAGGATAAATAGGGTGGTCAGTAGGACTTTAAACTTCTGAGTTGGGGGGAAGGGAAAGTGAAAGCAACAGGGAGTATGGAGGTAAATGGCAAGATTAGCAGCAGGATAGAATGTTTCCAGGCGGATTTAAAATTGAGGCAGACTGAGAATGCAGTAAAAAGCAAGGATAACTTAGGACATATGACTTCCAACATCTCTAATGATAAGGAAGTTAGCATTAAGGCACTTTACCTGAATGCTCGTAGCATACATAACAAAGCCGATGAACTAATGGCACAGATAATAGTGAATGATTATGATGTAGTAGGCATCACAGAGACCTGGTTACAGGGGGGTCAGGACTGGCAGTTAAACCTCCATGGTTTTTCAACTTATCGAAAAGACAGAGAGGTGGGCAGAGGGGGTGGGGTTGCCTTGTTAGTTAAGAACAAAATTAAATCTATGGTATTGAATGACATAGCGTCGGATGATGTGGAGTCTGTGTGGGTGGAATTGAGGAACCACAAAGGCAAAAAAAACATAATTGGAGTTGTGTATAGACCTCCTAACAGTGGTCAGGACCAGGGACGCAACATGTACCGGGAAATAGAGAAGGCATGTCAGAAAGGCAAGGTTACATTGATCATGGGAGACTTCAATATGCAGGTGGACTGGGTAAATAATGTTGTTAGTGGATCTAAAGAAAGGGAATTCATGGAATGCTTACAGGATGGCTTTTTGGAACAGCTTGTCATGGAGCCCACAAGAGAGCAGGCTATTCTGGACCTAGTGCTTTGCAATGAACCAGACTCTATAAAAGATCTTAAAGTAAGGGAACCCTTAGGAAGTAGCGACCATAATATGATAGAGTTCAGTCTGCAGTTTGAAAGGGAGAAGGCAAAATCGGATGTAATGGTGTTACAGTTGAATAAAGGTAATTATGAGGGCATGAGAGAGGAACTGACTAAAATAGACTGGAAGCAGAGGCTAACCGGGAAGACAGTAGAGCAAAAATGGCAGGAGTTTGTAGGTATAATTGAGGACACTGTACAGAGGTTCATTCCCAAGAAAAGAAAGATTAACCGGGGAGGGATTAGACAACCTTGGCTGACAAAGGAAGTCAGGAAATGTATTAAAGAAAAAGAGAGATCCTATAAAGTGGCTAAGAACAGTGGGAAATCAGAAGATTGGGAGGGATACAAAAGCAAACAGAGGATAACAAAGAGTGTAATAAGAAAGGAGAGGATCAAATATGAAGGTAGGCTAGCCAGTAATATTAGAAATAATAGTAAAAGTTTCTTTCAGTACATAAGAAACAAACGGCAGGCAAAAGTAGACATTGGGCCACTTCAAACGGATGCAGGAAGCCAAGTGATGGGAGATAAGGAAATAGCAGGAGAACTTAACAAGTACTTTGCGTCAGTCTTCACAGTGGAAGACATGAGTAATATCCCAAAAATTAAAGGGTGTCACGGGGCTGAGTTGAGTATGGTTGCCATTACGAAAGAGATAGTGCTAGAAAAGTTAAAAAGTCTTAAAATTGATAAATCTCCTGGCCCCGATGGGATACACCCTAGAGTTCTGAGAGAGGTGGCTGAGGAAATAGCAGAGGCATTGGTTGAGATCTTTCAAGAGTCACTGGAGTCAGGAAAGGTCCCGGATGATTGGAAGATGGCTGTTGTTACCCCCTTGTTCAAGAAAGGATCAAGGCAAAAGATGGAAAATTATAGGCCAATCAGCTTAACCTCGGTTGTTGGTAAAATTCTAGAATCCATCATTAAGGATGAGGTTTCTAAATTCTTGGAAGAGCAGAGTCTGATTAGAACAAGTCAACATGGATTTAGTAAAGGGAGGTCATGCCTGACAAACCTGTTGGAATTTTTTGAAGAGGTAACAAGTAGGTTAGACCAGGGAAACCCAGTGGATGTGGTCTATCTAGACTTTCAAAAGGCCTTTGATAAGGTGCCACACGGGAGGCTGCTGAGCAAGGTGAGGGCCCATGGTGTTCGAGGTGAGCTGCTGGGATGGATTGAGGATTGGCTGTCTAACAGAAGGCAGAGAGTTGGGATAAAAGGTTCTTTTTCAGAATGGCAGCCGGTGACGAGCGGTGTCCCGCAGGGTTCGGTGCTGGGGCCACAGCTGTTCGCATTATATATTAACGATTTGGATGAGGGAACCGGGGGCATTCTCGCGAAGTTTGCCGATGATACGAAGTTAGGTGGACAGGCAGGTAGTACTGAGGAAGTGGGGAGGCTGCAGAAGGATCTTGACAGGTTGGGAGAGTGGTCCAGGAAATGGCTGATGGAATTTAACGTGAGCAAGTGCGAGGTCTTGCACTTTGGCAAAAAGAATAAAAGCATAGACTACTTTCTAAATGGTGAGAAAATTAATAAAGCCAAAGCACAAAGGGATCTGGGAGTGCTAGTCGAGGATTCTCTAAAGGTAAACATGCAGGTTGAGTCCGTGATTAAGAAAGCGAATGCAATGTTGTCTCTTATCTCAAGAGGGTTGGAATATAAAAGCAGAGATGTACTACTAAGACTTTATAAAGCTCTGGTTAGGCCCCATTTGGAGTACTGTGTCCAGTTTTGGTCCCCACACCTCAGGAAGGATATACTGGCACTGGAACGTGTCCAGCGGAGATTCACACGGATGATCCCTGGAATGACAGGTCTAACATATGAGGAACGGCTGAGGATACTGGGATTGTATTCGTTGGAGTTTAGAAGATTAAGGGGAGACTTAATAGAGACGTACAAAATAATACATGGCTTGGAAAAGGTGGATGCTAGGAAATTGTTTCAGTTAAACGAGGAGACTAGGACCCGTGGACACAGCCTTAGAATTAGAGGGGGTCATTTCAGAACAGAAATGCGGAGGCATTTCTTCAGCCAGAGAGTGGTGGGCCTGTGGAATTCATTGCCACGGAGTGCAGTGGAAGCCGGGACGCTAAATGTCTTCAAGGCCGAGATTGATAGATTCTTGTTGTCTCGAGGAATTAAGGGCTACGGGGAGAACGCTGGTAAGTGGAGCTGAAATGCGCATCAGCCATGATTGAATGGCGGAGTGGACTTGATGGGCCGAATGGCCTTACTTCCACTCCTATGTCTTATGGTCTTATGGTCTTATACAATGGTCTAAAAATGGTAATATGCTTGATAGAGTGAAACAAGAACTATCCTCTAATGACATCATGTGGACTTCATCAGATAAAGAAGGAACTTGTAGTGGACAGACCTGAGGCTACTGTGTTTTCAACATAGTTGTAATGTTATAATGTCGGCTACCTTCACACTGTCTCCGAATTATTGCCATTATGAAAAAAAACACATTGTTTAATAAACAAAACATCTTCTAGCTAGACAGAAGGTGGATTTACACACACACACAAACACACACACACATACTTAAGCACTAAAACAGTAGAGACTAAGCTGAATCAATGGGCTTCTCCAGTCTACGCACACCCAGGTAGACAAGCACATAATCCTTAAGGATGCAAAGTATCAGCTTCACATTGAAGCCAGCCTCCATTGTGCAGTGTAACACTACTACAATATTAGATAATACAGGAAAAAAACTTAATAGCTCAAAACTGAACATCATCAGGTGCTGGGTGCATCAGCAGCAGTGTTGTATACCACCACAATCTGTAATCTCATTTCTTGAATATCACTTACTCTCCCATCACTTTTATTTCACACGGTATTGTAACTTTGAAATACGTCATCATTAATTATTGTCAGTGGGTTTAAATCCTGGAACCATTTGGTGGAGTCCTTTCACTGCAGTGGTTCATCTCAAGGGCAACAAATGTTGGCCTTGCCAGCAACACCCACAACCCCTAAATGTTTTTTTTTTAAAAGTTAGGGGAGAGGAGATCTACAATGTTTCAATGAGCTCCAGGTTGGATCCTATTCCTGTCAGTGACCATGAGAACTGTCATGTCAGGCAATACATATTTCTGGGTTGCCTGCAGCAGGATATAATGCAAGCTTCCTGTTTGTTTTGCCTGCAGCACAGTGGGGAGGAAGGTGCTGCAAGGAGTTGTGGTCAAATGGGTGGAACAATCTGGAATTTGTAGTTTAGTGGCATACAAGCTTTTGTGCTGCCAGGGACTGTGGCAAGAATACTGAAGGTCAGTCGCTGTCTCAGTATTTTCTCAATTTGCTCAGCTCTCAATTTACTTTCATAATTGCTCTATGACAGTCTAACATGAAAATTTTGAATTTAAATGTTAGATGTTTTATCTCAAAAGGTCAAATACTATGGTGCCTGCAAAATAAAAACTCACTTGTTAATGCTGCAATGTGTGGGTACTTAGATATTTATATCTTTCGGGTGAAGCTGACAAACCTTGAGTGTGTTCTACCATACAATCATTCAATGAAATCTTGGCTGATTTCCAACTTAACATCTTACAACCATTTTTGCCTCATTTTCTTAGCTCAAGACCTCAATCAACAAAAGTCTATTAATTTTCGAATTGAAAGTGTCTAATATCAACTGTTGCTTGTGGAAGAGAAGTGAAAGATTCAAAACCAATGGTGTGGGTAAGTAGATATTATATTCTAGTTCGCAACACAATCAGTTAACCTATTGTTTTGCCCCAAAACTCATGTGTGGGCCCATAAGCAGTGTATAAGCCAACTCCTCATTTTTCTGGTAATACTCAGGGGTATACTCGCACGAGAAGTTGACTTCATTTTTACAGCTCAGAGGTATCTATTTAAGATCATACTCACCTTTATATGTCAGTGTGTGGAACCAAAGTAGCAACACAGGTTCCAAGACATTATGTGGGAATTTGAAACACTGACCATAGCGACTAATGAACAGAACTGAGTTTTCTGGTATCAACACTGGGGATTCATGATTTATATTTGGTGAATAAGTCAACCTTCTGTTTTAGAAAACTTGTTTGAAGTTTCAAAAATCAATACATACTCCCTGATGTCCTACATTTTTGAGTTATGAATGTGCCCAAGTCTATTCATGATCTTCAATGCAATCTGTACTCTTGTGGTCCTAATCTTTGCTTTGACTGTATTTCAATTTACTTGTGATGTTAATAACAGGAGCAGAAATCAGAAGTGACTAGTTATGAGTTAAAATAGACCAAAGTGAACTACAGAACCCATGAAACTTGAAAGGGAAGCTCCCTGGAATGATGCACAAAAATAACCTGGACTTCTGTTTTCATGCTTGGTTATTTTCTTGTCCCACAGTAATATATTCCCCAAGGGAACAACGCTCGTTTGCTCAGGACATTATGGAGTCTCACTCGGAACTGATCTACATTTGTCCTTGCCGATATAGTTTGCTTGCTCAGCTTTCCAGGTAAAAACAGAGGCAAATGCCTGGCTCTCCCAGGAGTTGATGATGTGACGTGAGCCAGGCAGGCAGCTTGTTAAGTCGGTGATCCTAAACTATATTTCCTAGTTGTTGCTTTATCCTGTTTGAATTAGGAGCTGGAGGCCTGAAAAGAGCTGCTATGTGTGCTGTAGCTTTATTGGTGGTGAACTCCTAAATCAAAAAGGTGAAGATTTTTTACTCTTTGCAACTTGAGAGAAATGACACTGATTAAAAACATTGAACTTAGTCCCTACATGTGCCCCCCCCCCACCAACTCCAAAATACACAAGACAAAAATAAAAACTGGCACACTTATTTCTGGAATATATAATGAGGAATCAAATCTCCACTAAAATTTTCTTCTAAACATTATACTAAATACTTGTATTCATTATATATTCAAATCTATACTATGCTGCAATATTCTGAGGCCATTATCATCAAAGATGTTATCGCAGTAATTGATTTAACATGACATAACAGGCCCATCCTAAAGGACAATTTAACATCTTAAATATGGATCAGGCACTTTATAAAATGCACAAAAATGAAAAAAAAAATCCATACATGAAAACTAATAAATCTAGATCAAAAAATGTTAAAAATTTAGCCATTGTTCTCACCACAATAGAGTCCATCGCCACTGTTGCAAACATGCCATTAAAAATTGGGAAACCTACGTTCTGACCCTGAAAAGCCTAAACTTTCTCACTTATACAGGGTACGACTGGAGGCAGTCCGGAGTTCATGTATTCACGGCTCCCAGAGTCAGTTGACCATTTAAGTGTCAACCACAGTGCTGTGGGTCTGGAGTCACATGTAGGCCAGACCAGGTTAGGATGACAGTTTCCTTCCCTAAAGGACATTAGTGAAACCAAATGCGTTTTTCCTGACAATTGACCTGTGGTCATTCTTCCATTCTTATTTATCAAATTCCAATTCCACCATCTGGCATGGCTGGATTTGAACCAGGGTTCCCAGATTGTTACCTGGTTCTCAGGAATAACAGTCCAGTGACAATTCCACTAGGCCATTACCTCCCATGTTCTCAATGCCTTGCTTCAGATATTCAATATGCCCCATTGGAAACCTGGGATACCCTGTAGATAAGGTTACAATGCTTGGGACTGGGGGCAGGGTCAAAATTCCTTTGGGGTGGGGTGTTAGGCATCTATTGGGGTGGGGTCAGGGGCCCTTTGGGACTTTTGGAGACAAAGAGTGGTGGAACTGTCCAACTTGTCAAGACATTTGAAGAATTTTCTAGTAATATCAACTTGTCAAGAAGTGTAATCAATTGTCAAATATCAAGTCCACTCAAAAAGTATCCAGAATGGTCAGCAAATCCTGGTCTGCCAAAACGTGTGGAAATGTGTATTTATGAATCGGAGTGTTTTTTTCTTCATAAATTGTAGTCTGTAATACATAAATTTAAATAATGGAACTGTAATGTTTCCCCTGTGAAAAACTAAATGAGCTGGCAATGTAGAGGAGAAGGTGTGTGGGGTTGATGGATATTTTATCTTTATGCCCTATTTGAAAAGGCAGGTTAATCTTTCAGTTCTGGTTCCAAGACACCTTTAGTGGGGGTAAGGCAGTCTTTGGGATCATGATAAGACTTGTGTTTACGCAAAAAGAATGCACAAAAGCATTAGGATGGGCAAAGATGTAAATGAACAGTCCGAATAAAAATGTGGAGTCAAGAAAGGGGGGCATTTCAGAGTACCTATTCACATAAAACCATTGTAGAATTTGTGCTACATGACTAATTTCCCAAAATATAATTTATTAATGGATTGCCTATTGATGGATAACTGCTTACTGAAGGGAATGTTTGTTGAAATAAGTTAAGCACTGAAGTAAAATGTAAGTATTCATAAGGAATTAATTGAAAGAATTTCAATGTATTGACTCTATTTTAGTTATCAACTAGAGTTATTTATTTTCACTAGTTAAATTATAAATATTCACTATAGGCATACCTCCAGGGTTTTTCCCATGATCGATATATTGGGCGAGTGATCATGGATAGAAAAGGGAAAAGAGTGGTGGATAGGGATTTTGAGTTGCAGAAGGGGCTATAAAGAGCTATGAGATGGTTAGCTTGGCATAGGTTAGCCTAGGGTCTTTAAAGTGCTATGGGCACAGGGTGGCAAAGGGATATGACAGAGTGTGGGGATGCATAGATTGGCAATGGCTGGCATAAAGGGTATGAGGTACCATGGACATGGACAGGGCATGTGAAGTGTATAAGAATTTTTTTAAAATTCACTAATGGGAGTGGGCATTGCTGGCTGGCCAGAATTTATTGCCTATCTCTAGTTGCCTTTGAGAAGGTGATAGTGAGCTGCCTTCTTGAACTGCAGCAGTCCACCTGCTTTGGGAGGACCCACAATGCCCTTGGCGGGGGGGCGGACTTCCAGTAATTTTCACCCAGCGACAGTGAAGGACGATGATATATTTCCAAGTCAGGATGGTGAGTGGCTTGGAGGCAAGAACCCAAACTGAGCATCACCGATTAATTTTTTTGATGGGCACACGCCTGCTTTGTAGCTCTACTGACAATCATTTCCATCACTTTATTGATGATCAATACTGGGCCAGATTATATTTTCCCTGCATTCCATGTACAGAGAAAACTTTCACACTGCTAGCATGATGTGGCTGCACTGGTCTTTCTACAGGGGTGTGGGGAGGCTGTACTCAGTGGAATGCATCCCCGACTCAAAAGCCTATTCCAAAGTTCACCAAAACCAAAATGATGTATTTTATATTCAGCAAATTCTATTTAACTTTTATTTCATAACCCAGACTGTCATTTCCATACAGTACTGCAGGGAACAGTACACAATCAGTGTCACTTTGTTTCAGGTGAAATGTTAAACTAAGGTCCCACCTATCTTGTTAGATAGGGAATACGTTGCAGCATTATTCGCAGAGAAACAGGGTATCTGAGTTAATGTTTGGCTGAGTTAATGTTTGTCTCCCGGATGAAGAAGAATCAGACTCAAAAGGACAACTTTTCTCTCTCTGTGGACCTGCTGAGTTTCTCCAGCACAGTGTGTTTTTATTTCAGATTTCCACCACCTACAGTATTATGCTTTCACTAAAAACAGACCACTTGATCATTCTATCATTGTGTTCGTATTGCTAACAGTAACTCAGCGACTACATTTCCAAAGTAATTAGTTGGCTGCAAGGTGTTGAGATTGCAAATCCTTTTTTTGCTGGAGGCAATTGAAAGATGAATGTTGGTTGCAATTCTTTCTGAATCATTTTGGTTCAGTCTTCAGTGTCTCTAATGGCCATCTGTGCAGGCCATTTTAATCTCCACCTGATGGAGTGGATCCCGACACTGCAGCACTGGAGTGTCAACTTTGATTACGTCCTCAAATTGTCAAACCCTGTTCAGTCTGACACAAACAAAGAAACAAAGCAAGCTATTGGTCAAATAACCTTCAGTTGTAGAATAGTTACACATCGGAATCAGATGCTGAAGGAAAGCAGGGTCTGCTTTGTTATTGTAACAAAAGCTGAACTGTTAGAGGCAGACAATTAGTATATTTTTGCTTGGAGCCCATTTGTGCAAGGAACCAGGAAGGAGAAGATATGGCAGTTTAGAACAGTTTGGCTCCAAAGCTGCTGTAAAATAAACCAACAGAAAACCTACAGCTCCTTTGTGTAGTACATGGGTCACTGCAGACAGAATTAGTGAGATATCTGATAGTTGCCTCCATTTCTGGATGTAATGCAAACCAGGCCACTGGTTACTCTATTGATAAACTGATAAAGTTAGAAGTCACACGACGCCAGGTTATAGTCCAACATGTTTATTTAAAACCTGACCATGGAGTAGTGGTTTGAAAGTTTGGGATTTTAATTAAACTTTTTGGACTATAACCTGGTGTCGTGTGACTTCTGACTTAGTCCAGGCCAGTCCAAACCGGTCCCTTCATATTATGGCTGAAAATGTGTTGCTGGAACAGCGCAGCAGGTCAGGCAGCATCCAGGGAACAGGAGAATCGACGTTTCGAGCATAAGCCCTTCTTCAGGAAGAAGGGCTTATGCCCGAAACGTCAATTCTCCTGTTCCCTGGATGCTGCCTGACCTGCTGCGCTGTTCCAGCAACACATTTTCAGCTCTGATCTCCAGCATCTGCAGACCTCACTTTCCCTTCATATTATGGACAAACTAATACACTGTTGCCCATCATGCACTCCCACTGAAGTTGAACAGCATCCCCACTACCTCTACTGTTGTGACTCACCTTAACGATATTGATTTGCACATAAATATCATTTGTAATGGAGTAAAAATGGCCAAAGATGCTTTTAAGCTCTGGATAACCTTTAGTATTGAACTACAATTAGTGATATTAGAACAGAGATCAAAAACTTGGCCAAAAGAGGTTTATTTTAGGGAACCACTGCAGGATGATAGAGAGGCTCCATAAAATGGAGAGGTTTCAGGAAAACATTCCAGATCTTGGTGCCTAGGCTGTTGGAAGCACTAAAGTCCAGAACTAGAGTATGGAAGACAACCCAAAGGATCATAGTGATCGAGGGAGTGATGGGGGAATTAAATCAGACTCAGGTTAATATATGGGCAGCAGACTTCTAGAGGGCATCAATGACACTTACAACTGCACATTCAAAATCTCAACTATCTAGCCTTTGACCCTTAATTTGCCAGAATATTAGAATAAGGACATAAGAATGAGGAGCAGGAGTAGACAATTCAACACCTCAAGCCTGTTCCACCATGCCGTCATGGTTCATCTCACTTTCACCTCAAATCCTGGTCACTCTCCATAACTCTTCAACTTGTTACTATTTACAAATTTGTCTATCGCCTCCTTAAATTTACTCCGTGTTTCCGCATCTACCGCACTCTGGGGTAATGAATTCCACAGATTCATGACCCCTTGAAAGAAGTTATTTCTCCTCATCTCTATTTTAAATCTGCTACCACTCATCCTAAAATTATGATCTCCCATTTGAGATTGCCCCACAAGTGGAAACATCCATTCAGCGTCTTCTTTGTCAATTCCCTCTAACATCTTATATACCTCAATTAGATCACCTCTTATTCTTTTAAACTTCAGAGAGAATTGGCCTAACCTGCTGAATATCTTTTGATAAGACAAACCTCTCATCTCTGGGGTCAATCTAGTGAATCTTCTCCGAACTACCCCCAATACAACTACATCCTCCTCAAGTAAGGGAAACAAAACTTTACACAAGACCCCAGATGCAGCCTCACTAATGCTTTGTCCAGTTGCAGCAACACTTCCCTACTTTTATATTCTATTCCTTTAGCAATAAATGTCAAAATTCCATTTGCTTTCCTTCTCCCTGATGTACCAGTGTCAGTGATTCATTAAACAATTACATATTTGGTCAACCACACCATTCCCTCCAACTTTAATGCCCTGATTTTAAATAAAACCATTGTATACTTTCCCCACCCTGACCTGTACCCCCGTACAGCACTTAATCGCCCATCCTTTAGGGCAAGAGGCACAGACTTGTAAGAACTCACATTGCACCCCACATTCTTTGAGGCTGTCCTAATATCTGTTGCCCATGTTAATTTTTAGCAAGTCCCATTCCCCTATCACTGCTAGACTCACTGAACCACACTGGCTTGGGGTTAAGCAATACCTTGATTTTAAAATGTTCATTCTGGGTTCCATATCCATCCCTTCATATCTCTAATCTCCCCTACCCCCATGATCCTTTGAGAAATCTTTTCCTCTGATTCTATCGCATCCTCGATTTTAACAGTTGCACCATTAATGGCTTCGTTTAGGTTGCTTAAGGCACTGCTTAAATTCTATGTTTTTGACCAAGCTCCACTTTCTATTGAGTTACACATAATTTGCAGAACCAAGCAGGGATGCTATACCGCAGCATTTATGAGCATCATGACATCAATATAACTCTATGTCCTACCGTGTTTCATAGAGCTCTGTGAAGTTGACATTAATGGAGCCCCCTGGGTCTGGTGACTCTGAATAATATTTTCACTTTCCATTTAGCTGCTAATAAATATGGGAATACAAGGCCAAAAGAATTTCCCCGAAAGTAGTTATATCCGAGCAGTTGAAAATGCCAAGATTACCTCCACCGAAAGGAGCCCAAATCACTCTGCGAATAGTCTTCACCCAGTCTTCCATATCATTTTGTGCACTGGCCATGAGGAGATAGGTTTCATGATTGGCTGTCATCCGATCACGATCTCCACCTGGAAGGCACAACACAGCAGTGATATTCCACTGGAAATCATTTAGGGTGAGCAAATCTTTAACCAGAACCCTGCTATGGGCAGCAGCCCATTCGCTGGTTTTCCAGAGAAGTCAAGGCTATAAATGCAACTGTGATTAAAAATACCCAGTGAACAGAGGACAGAGTGTCCCTAAAATGCTTTTTATCACCGTGACACCCTGTCAACAACAATGAATCATATTAATATGCCCATAGCCAAGCTAAACCTAAGGAGTGTCTATTTTGGCCAGTATTTCCCTTCCTGCTCTCTTTTCCTGTTTACTGGGGCATGGTACCCAAAGCCATACACTAACCAAATGATGAGTCTTTGATGATAAGCCTAGATAGGGGATTACTTGACAGGTTGTCATGGTGATGGAGCATGTTAGTCAGAGAGCAGTTGGTGCCAAAGGCCTTCAACCAGTTGTTCTCAATGTTTTTTTTAGATCTTTGCCCTCATCTCAGCCCTGGCTTTCAGATTATTTTCATCAGCCTGGATCTCCTGGCTCAGAGGTATGGACACTGCCACCACACTACAGGAGCCCCCCAGCCCTGGTTTTCATTGTTAACCAATTAAACATTTGACAGTAAGAGGAAGCATGAGTTCAGTTCAATCCCTTTCCTGCTGGATTGCCCTTTGCTGCAGGGTTTATGCCAAGCAACTGGACACAATTGCCTGTTTTTCTAACATTTGCTAGTAACGGAACATTACTAGGGGTAGTGTGCTGAGAATCAAACCCCACTGTTCCTGGGGCTGTCAGGAATGTGACAAAACTGGGTCAAACTATCCAAAGTCCCCAGTTTGCCTGACTGACTAAAGAAATGCTCACCAAATTTTTGTACTTAACAAGAAAACAGCTACTTATGGCCTATAGATTATTTTACAGAAATAATAGAAATGTGAATGGCTAATTTACAAGTCTGTAGCTTAAACTCTACCCCTGTTAGTTTTCACCTTTCTCAACCAGATAGGCACAAAAAGAAAGATAAGACATGTACATCAAGACTGGGAAAATAAAACTAAATTAAGGAAACACTGTTTGATAGCAACAGATTGGACTAAAGGAGTTAATTAATTGTGTTCTTTCCATTGCTTCTAACTTCTAACAGTCATTTGCTCTTATCACAAGATTGTTTGCACAGAAATGTTCAGTCCTTCATCTCCTTTTTGAGCATTCATCTTTTCAATATGTGAAGGTGTTTTAATTGTCTTTCAACAGAGGATTTGCAGGGAAAGCTGAATGGAAGCCAGCCAGCTGTTACTGAAGACTTTCTGGGAATAAGAGAGAGACAGACAGAGCTTTCTCTTTGCAGGCTAGATGTTTCTGCTGTAATGGCTTAAAACAAGCCACGGTCACCTGTTCAGGAGCCAATCAATACTTGGTTATCATGCCCCTTGGTTCAGAGCTCATCAGCTCCATACCATCTATTTTCACTCTCATGGTTCTGGGAAAAGGCAACATTGTGAGTTGAAACAATTGATCCGGGAAACATTATTTTTAAAACTTTAGCAATCTCTTTGAACAGTCTCTCTTTTTTTAAAGCAGTATCTTCCTTTTTTAAGTCTACAGTCCAAACATAAATGAAATAAAACAATGTGGTCTTTGCACCATTTGCATCCCTCCCAATTACCAGAGGTGAGGAAAGTGCATAAGGTGATATCCAGCTGTCTGAGTTTGTTTTTGCAGAAAACTACGCATGCTTTTATCCAGGATGGTGCAGAACACTGGCCGTTTCTGCTCTTGTCAGCTTTCCTGCTCAGTTTCTTCAACCCACCATAAACTGTGGCACATTGATCTGTCCCTAACCCTTATCTGGGATGTCCAAGTCTCACCTGCTCTATAGATATCTAATAAAATATCTGAACAGGTTGATTAGAAAAGTAGGTTAGTTAAATAAATAAAAATAAACTACAAATTGGAGATCTATTATCTGCATGCTGATCCTATCTACATACCCTTAAACCTCTCCTTCCCAGGTTCAATCATCCTTACACAAAATCAATGTTCAGATTTTTGGCATCATCTCAAATTTCATATGTGACTTCATCTCTCTCAAATTCCACAATCCCCTTCACCCCTTTCTCTCTGCCCAGTCTTCTCCTCCAACACCACAATATTCCGCAAAAAGACCAAACTGCCAGTTGCTTGCCACTTCCACACACCACCCTGTTCCGTGGCCAACATCTTGGTCTCAGGCTTGCTGCAGTACTCCAGCACAGCTCAGTGCGAGCTGGAAGAACAACAGCCTTCTGGACTCAATATTGAATTTAGGGCTTGAACTCTCACATGCAATTATCTCAACTCCCACACATCACGCCCTGTTATCACATGGCCTGCTATTACACACAGCCCATTGGTAGCCACTGATATTCCCCATTAATAGCTATTCATTCTGCTAGGTTGATTGTTATCTACTCCTTTGCCTGTCCAACTGTTCTTCTCTCTGGGCTGTATCTTCACCTATCACTTACTCCTTACCCCCGCCCTATTTTCTACATAAAATAACTTTTTCCTAGCTACCAGCAATTCTGAGGAAAGTTCACTGAACCCAAACATAAACTCTGATTTCTCTCTACTGGTGTTGCCCTACCTGCTGAGCTTTTCCAGCAATTTCTGTTTTTCTTTGTGATCACAATATTCTTTGTTGCCTATTTTATCCATACCACCACTGGCAGCTATGGCATTGTCCCCACCCTGAATCTCCTTTCCTTTGTATGCCCTCTTATCCCCTTCTTTCTCTGCCTCAAAACCGTAAGAACATTCTTCTCTTTGCCTGTGAGCCCATTTCCTCATTAGATCCACTGCCAGTTGCTATTCACTGTCCAGTAGACTGCCCTGAGAAATCTCTTGAATAAATGGGATATTATTAAGATGGTAACGGTCGTCACTCTGGAAGTGACAGAAACCAGTTTCTGTGCCTCCTTTTGGATTGCAAACTCAGCCAGGTTTGCTTGAGAAATTAGTAATAGGTCCAAAATAATTAGTGACTGTGCACAGTTACTGGAAGTTTGAGGCCTCTCCAAAATCTAGTGCTAGATGTATTTTAGCATTAACTAGGCATGGGACATCATGATGCAAAATTTGTGTATGAAAACTGGACAAAATGTGGTCCGCAGCCCAACATCTCTCCCATTAGGGTAGATAATACTTTATAAAATGACATAAATTGGATGTGTGTGCATGTGCGTGTGTGCATATGTGTGTGTGTTTGCGTGTACGTGCATGCAGGTGTATGTGTAGGAAATTGCGTGTATGTACCAGTGTCTAGTTGTTTGTGATATAAATGCAAAAGGTCGCAATTTAATCAGGAAGAATTTCAACAGCAAAATACCAGTCTAGACATTGTTGTGAGAGCAGAGAAAAAGGATTGATTAGACTGATAGTCAGGTTATCTGATCATTTCTTTCAAGACTTGTTCCAAACAATACCTTTACATTTCCAAAACAAGGAAAGGTTTCTTAATGCATTTCTACAAGATGGTTAAAATTCTTGCTGATTGATGCTAATGTGTGGAATTCTCCACACGGAGCCTGAACAGCTTTATAACAGGCAATAGTTTCACTGGCAGCCTGACTAAACACACAGAAAATAAACCTCCATCATGAGTTCTGGCAATACTTTACAAAAAATGGCTAAAATGAAAAATTAGGCCTCTACTTTGGATATAATATTGATTCTCGTAATTGTGTTCTATGAAAATAAAGATGTTATGCTTCATCTGTATGGAGCACTGCTGAGACATCTCAAATACATGTGCATATTGGTCTCTTTACTTAAGGAAGAATGTAAATTTGTTGGAGATGGTTCACGGGAGGTTTGCCAGTTTGATACCTGGAATAAGTGAGCTCTCTTATGAAGATGGGTTGGACAGGCTGGGCTGGTTTTCACAGGAGTTTAGACCAGCGAAGGGTAATTTGATTGAAGTTTATAAGATCCTTAATGGTTTAGGGTGTAGGTTTGCTCGCTAAGCTGTAGGTTTGATATCCAGATGTTTCATTACCTGGCTAAGTAACATCATCAGTGGCGACCTCCAAGTGAAGCGAAGCTGTTGTCTCCTGCTTTCTATTTATATCTTTCTCCTGGATGGGGTTCCTGGGGTTTATGGTGATGTCATTTCCTGTTCGTTTTCTGAGGGTTGATAGATGGCATCTAGATCTATATGTTTGTTTATGGCATTGTGGTTGGAGTGCCAGGCCTTTAGGAGTTCTCTGGCATGTCTTTTCTTAGTCTGTCCCAGGATAGATGTGTTGTCCCAGTCGAAATGGTGGTATTTTTCATCCGTGTGTAGGGCTACGAGGGAAAGAGGGTCGTGTCTTTTTGTGGCTAGCTGATGTTCGTGTATCCTGGTGGCTAACTTTCTTCCTGTTTGTCCTACATAGTGTTTGTGGCAGTCCTTGCATGGAATTTTGTAGATGACGTTGGTTTTGTATATGGGTTGTACTGGGTCTTTTAAGTTTGTTAGTTTTTGTTTGAGAGTGTTGGTGGGTTTATGTGCTACTAGGATTCCGAGGGGTCTTAGTAGTCTGGCTGTCATTTCTGAAACTTCTTTAATGTATGGTAAGGTGGTTAGGGTTTCTGGCTGTGTTTGGTCTGCTTGTCGTGGTTTGTTCTTGAGGAATCTGCGCACTGTATTTTTTGAGTATCCGTTCTTCTTGAATACGTTGTATAGGTGGTTCTCCTCTGTTTTCCGAAGTTCGTCTGTGCTGCAGTGTGTGGTGGCTCATTGGAATAGTGTTCTGATACAGCTTTGTTTGTGCGTGTTGGGATGGTTGCTGGTGTAGTATTTGGTCAGTGTTTGTCAGTTTTCTGTATACGCAGGTTTGTAGTTCTCCCTTGTCCTTTCTTTCGACTGTGACGTCCAGGAATGCGAGTTTGTTGTCGGTTTCTTCCTCCTTGGTGAACTTTATGCCTGTGAGGGTGTTGTTGATGATGTTAAATATCTCTTCTATCTTGTTTCGTTTTGTGATGACAAAGGTGTCATCTATGTAGCGCACCCAGATTTTTGGTTTGATGATTGGTAGGGCTGTTTGTTCTAGTCTTTGCATTACTGCTTCTGCTATGAATCCTGATAGCGGAGATCCCATGGGTGTGCCGTTGGTTTGTTTGTAGACTATGTTGTTGAAAGTGAAGTGGGTGGTGAGGCACAGGTCCACTAGCTTCATGATGTTTTCGTTGGTATTGTGATTGATGGTGGTTGGTGTGTGTGTGATGGTCTCTTCCAAAAGTGTGGTAAGTGTTTCCTTTGCCAGGTCGATGTTGATGGAGGTGAACAGTGCTGTTACGTCGAATGAGATCATGGTTTCGTCTTCCTCTATTTTGGTGTTTTTGATGATTTTTTAGGAATTCCTGAGTGGAGTGGATGGAGTGCTGTGACTCTTCTACTAGGTCTAAGTGCGGTGCTTGAGCTGAGCACAGTGGCCCATGTCAGGGGCTGATCTTCACAGGCAACTTAGTAATCAAGTGCCTTTTGAAGGGATACCCTCTGACCACTCTTCAGATCTGATGACACTGAACATGGGCCCTTTTTATTTCACTCCATCCCCCCCTAGACAGAACAGCTCAAGGAGATTTATCTCCCAAAAACCTTCCTGCACAGCAGGATCACATTCCCTGATGAACACTCCATTGAGGCAAAGAAGTCTTCACACAAGTCTCCCATCACCGATAAGGGAACTGGGAACTCACCACCAACTCACACCCAAGTGTTCATGTCGATTGATGCTCATGAAGAAAACACACACTGAATTCACTATTTGTTGCATTCTAACATACGAATATCACAGAAATTCAGCATACCAATCCCAAGGTTCCTAGATAGAGACATCCAGAGGTTTGCTAATGAAGTCAGCCACGGAAGGGACACCATTTACCCTGGAGGGCTGAGAATTGTACTTGACATTCACACACAGTACAAATCAACAAGAGAGCAGAGCCAAACTGGCCTCTGGTGTTGTCAGCAGTTCAACAGTCTATTGTAACGCAGAAAGGAGAGGCAAAAGTGAGGACTACAGATGCTACAGATTAGAGTCGAGCGTGTGGTGCTGGTCAGGCAGAATCCGAGGAGCAGGAAAGAGAAAGGCGAGTCTGACCTCCAATAATATTCCCATAGCCTTGGCCACACAGACTGCAGTGTGACCAGCAGCATAGGTGGCACTGATGCTTTTAGAGGAGGATGTGCTTAGGATATTCACTCAGCCTTCAGAGAAACCTGCCAGCACAGCATGGCTGGAGAAACTGGCACTGATTCACTTGGAGGAATCGCTCGTGTGGCTCTGCAACCTCCCTTTCCAGCTTGCTCAGACAGGGAAAAAATAAACGCACCACACCCAACATGGAGATCTTCTCCATGCCTTCTCGGCTATCACAATAATCAAGGTAGTGGCAATGCAAGTAGCTAGAGGGGGCCTTAAGGCAGGAACAAGTGCACACTGGCAAGACTAACATCCCAAGGCCACACTGGACAGATCACCTAGCAGAAGAAATAGCCTCATTTACCTACAAAGTCCTTCTTTTTAACATCTGGGGGCTAGTGCCAAAATCAGGAGAGCTGACTTAACGGACTAGTCAAGCAACAGCCTGACATCATCTGTAAGGTATAATTCTGTGAGTATGACCATGTCCCAGGCACCACACCATCTCTGGATATGTCATGTCCCACCGACAGGACAAGCCCAGCAGGTGTGTCAGCACGGTGGCATCCAGTCAGGAGAGAGATGCCCTCAGAATCCTCAACATTGTCGGTCATGAGTAGGGCTTTCTGGGCAGACCTCTCTGTAACAGCTGGTAGCTGGCCACCAGACCAGCTTATGAAGTGGAAGGTATCTTGTTCAAGTCTCCAGTCCTGCTCATCCTCTTTCTCCATCAACCTTCCACTCTCTCTGCTTCTTCAAGGATCACTCAAGGATTACTTCCATGGCCATCTTATGAAGCACACATTATACCACAACCATTTAGAAATCCTGGCGGTTGGGCACTGGGCATCACCCAAGCATTATGTGGCTCAGTAATGGCCATCACCAGCTAATGGCTGTCATTAGGATGCCTGTAGAACTTGTTTCATGGCATATTTACAGGGTTGAGGAGACACTGCCTCAGAGGGTAGCTTTGGGTGTTCAAAATTTATTCTCCTTTGCTAACCTCCCGCTGCCTTTCAGTGCTTGTAGTGAGACCTATCTAGCAGTTCAAGTAATTCAAATTGTGAAAGATTGCTGCTGTCTGCTGACTCTACATCATTATCTTTACTCTTTGCACCTGATTGCGAAGTGCTCATGATCCCTAGCCAACACCTCCAAAATTATGTTTGAAGTTAAGCCTTTGAATGGATCCTCAACGAGCTGGATTGCTGCTTTAACGTACATGGGCCTGATTTTCCACTTTTGCCTCTTTCCGTGCTGTGCAAAATTGTGAGGGAAGGAAACAGGCAAATTGCTGGTCACACTGCTCTGTGGTCCTTTTGTTTGCCAAGGCACTTCTGTGCCACGTGATTTGGGATGGGAAAATCTGACCTTGGTGTAGATCCAGGATGGCTGTCTTTACCAACGTCCAAATCTGTTTACTCATTTGATACATCTGTCAAGTTTGACCTTTTTTTCCTCCAGTGAAACTTACCATACATCCTGGAAAATGAAACAGCAGCATTGTGTCTTACTGTAAAAGTTGTCAGTGCACAAATTGGGTAATCTTCATTCACTTCCATTTAATTGAAACCTACCTTGGATTTTTCCCTGAAAACAGTGACTGCCTTGAATGACCTGACCTTGTGTAGAGTGTTTACACTTTTACATCTTTTGTGAAAAAGATAAATAAATAGAATGGTAGTCTGTTTGTAGTTTTGTCAATAATAGAATTGCTACAGCAGCAAGGATCAAGGCCATTAAAATCCATATTGACTAATTAGGTTGATAATGTTCATTGTGAAACAAAGGACACTAAGTCACAAGAAGACGCTTACATAATTAAACCTGTGTTTAAAGCAAAGGGAGCGGCAATTACGCTTCAGATCTTTAGAAGGCTGAAGGGCATTGCTAACATCATGTAAGCAATACATTAAGCACAGACATCAAGCACCAAGAAAGCGTTTATTCAGGATCATAATCAATGGTATGGCGGGATTGCTGTTAGGCCCAAGTTGGTCTGAAACTAGGCTTCAAGTTTTATTCCAATCACTTAAATGAACTTCTTGGACCAATAGCATCCCCCAGGGACACACTGCCTTAAGCAGTTTCATTTCTAGGTGGACCCTCAAATAATCCTGTTCCTGGCTAAAGTTTCCATTGAAAGGTCCCTTCCTTCCATCAAGTCCTGCCACGTTTTGATTTGTGTTATTGTAACACTGTCTCTGGCGGGCAGTGGTTCTTGTTTGTTCGTTCATAATTGAATAACTGTTTGGAATGAGTTTCTAAATTTATAGAAAGAGCTGGGTTATATCGGTTTTTCTGTGGTGCTGTGGAGTCTGTAGACCATCTGTATCTTGGATGTGGGCAGTTGTACTATTTACTATTTAAAGAACATTTTGTTGTCATTTTGGTTGCACTTCAGCCCTATGCTCCTGATCTTGGGAACCCAGTGCAGAGTGGGATGAGAAGATCAAAAGGATCCCCTGGGCCTGGAGTAAGTAATCAACAGGTCTAAGGTAGCAGGCTGTGGAGAGGGTTGGCTCACATCCTCAGCTATAGTCATGCTCGGGTGTCATAGAGCTACAGAAAGAGACCCTTCAGTCAGACTCGTCCATGCTGACCTAAATCAGCATATCCTAAATCAATCCAGTCCCAATTGCCAGCATTTGGCCCATTTCCCTCTAAATCCTTCCTACTCATATACCCATCCAGATACTGTTTAAATTTGTATTTGTACCAGCCTCCATCAGTTCCTCTAGCAGCTCGTTCCACACATGCACCCTGTGCATGAAAAACTTGCCTCTTAGGTCCCTTTCATATCTTTCCCCTCTCAGCTTAAACCTATGTCCTCTAATTCTGAACTCCCCTACTCTGGGAAAAAGACCTTGTCTATTTACCCTATCCATGCCCCTCATGATTTTATAAACCCCATAAGGTTACCCCTCAACCTCTGACACTCCAGGGAAAACAGCTCCAGCCTATTCAGCCTCTCCATGTAACTCAAACACTCTGACCTCTGCACCTTCCTTGTAAATCTTGTCTGCATCCTTTCAAGTTTCACAACATCTTTGCTATAGCAGGGACAGCAGAATAGAATGTAGTATTCCAAAAGTGGCCTCACCAATGTCATGTATAGCTGCAACATGATCTCCCAACTCCTGTACTCAATGCACTGTCCTTGCAGAGGTAGCACGTAGTACCCAGCAGGAGCCTCAACAAGGACTGGGGTGCACTATTTCCCCTGATGTAGATTTAGCTCCTGCTTTTGTTTGTCGGTATTGAATAAAAGTAGGAAATTTATAATAGATAATGATGCTCATTTGAAGAGCTTGTGCAGACACAATGTGCTAAATTGTCTCCTTCTGCATTTAACCCACTCTGTTACTATAACACTGCCCCTTGTGGACAGAATATGTAATTTGATTCATTGGTGTTACAAACAAAACTGGCGCCTTCCTCAGTACAGAAAGGCCGGAAATGATGTTTGGGTTAAATGTTAGATTTATAATAAAACCTTGTAAATCTCTGAAAGGCTTTTGATGCATAATTTATTATATAGTGATCTGTCTGGTAAACACTGAAAGGAAGGAAATTCCATTGGAATTTTCAAATGACAAATAAACATGGAACTCGGGAGGATTGATTTGCACAGGTAAAAATCTAAATTAGACAGCTTTTACAAAGAACTGGTCCTAACGAATGATCTCTTTGCGGATATTGACTGACCTGGAAGTACTTTTCCAATATTATTGTTTTAAGGGGAGGAAAATGATTCCTACTCTGTGCAAGTTCTGAGCTTGCTAAGATGAATAAACATAGCTCTCTCTTGTTTTCCTACGTATTGATTTAATCGCATGCAATGCTATTTTTGGAAAACTATGACAGTCTCGTGACTCTCTCTCGACGTCTTCAACAGAATTATTCACAAGGGAAGATCTATTCACATTTCTCTCACATCATAGCTTCCTTTCTGACCAGCAGCATTATTAATGAATGTTATTGGCTTTTGTTACTGTCGTATGTTTGTTCTATTGCAAAGAATATCTTCTTAAACATTTTTACTGTGCTGTTTACATAATCACACATCTGTTGTTTTAAAATTCATCCAAATAACATCAGTTATTAAAATTAAGTTTGAAGCATTGCTATTAGATAACTGAAGCTGAGGCGATGATGTTGAAATACATGAACTAACCAGCGAAGACACTTTCCACTTCAACTTGAAGGATCTAATTTGCATTTATTGAATTGGATTTAAAGTATTCAAATGGAGAGGTGTGAAGATCTCAGGATGCAGATCCAAATGCCTCTGAAATGTACTGTCCACGGAAGAATTACATGGTTAAATCAGCTAGGTGAGAGTGAGGACTGTAGATACTGGAGATTAGAGTTGAAAGTGTGGTACTGGAAAAGCACAGCAGGTCTGGCAGCATCCGAGGAGCAGGGCAGTCAATGTTTCGGGCAAAAACCCTTCATCAGGAATGAGGCTATGAGCCGAGGGTGTGGTGAGATAAGTGGGAAGGGGGTGGGACTGGGGGAAGGCAGCTGAGAGTGCGATAGGTCGGTGGAGGCGGGGGTGATGGTGATATGTCGAAAGGGAGGGTGGGAAGGAAGATGGACAGGTGGGACAGGTCATGAGGGGGACACCGAGTTGCAAGGTTGGAACTTGGATAAGGTGGGGGGAGGGGAAATGAGGAAACTGGTAAAATCCACATTGATGCCAGGGGATTGGAGGGTACCAAGGCAGAAGGTGAGGCATAGTTCCTCCAGGTGTCAGGTGGTGAGGGAGTGGTGATGGAGGCAGCCCAGGACCTGGATGTCCTTGGCAGAGTGGGAGGGGGAGTTGAAGTGTTCAGCCACAGGGTGGGTGGTTGGTTCGTGCCAGAGATGTGTCCCAGAGATGTTCTCCAAAGCATTCTGCAAGTAGGCATCCTGTCTCCCCATGTAGAGGAGACTGCATGGGGAGCAACGGATACAGTAAATGACATGTGTGGAAGTGCAGGTAAAACTCTGATGGATGTAGAAGGCTCCTTTGGGGCCTTGGATGGAGGTGAGGGGGAGAGGTGTGGGCGCAGGTTTTGCAATTCCTGTGATGGCAGGGGAAGGTGGGTTGGTGGTGGGCGTGCATCTGACATGGGTGTCGTGGAGGGAATGGTCTTTACCGAAAGCGAATAGGGTTGGGGAGGGAAATACATCCCTGGTGGTGGGGTCTGTTTGTAGGTGGCGGAAATAGCAGAGGATGATGCGAAGTTTGCGGAGGTTGGTGAGGACTGGGGGGGGGCGGGGGGTGGGATTCTGTCCTTGTGGCAGTTGGAAGGGTGGGGTTCGAAGACAGAGGTGCGGGAAGTGGATGAGATGCACTGGAGGACATCATCAACCACATGGGAAGAGAAATTGTATTCTTTAAAGGAGGAGGCCATCTGGTGTGTTCTGTGATGGAACTGGTCCTCCTGGGAGCAGATACAATTGAGGCGGAGGAATTGAGAATAAGAGATAGTGTTTTTACAGGAAACAGGATAGGAGTAGTCCAGGTAGCTGAGAGTCGGTGGGTTTGTAGAAGATGTCAGTGTTGAGTCATTCACCATTGACAGAGGCAGAGGTCCAGGAAGGGGAGGCAGGTGTTTGAGGTGATCCAGGTGAACTTAAGGTCGGGGTGGAATGTGTTGGTGAAGTTGATGGTTAAATCAGCTGTCTCCCATGAAGGGAGATTTCACTAGCAGGAATGAGCAAACAGTTATGATGGTCCTTCTACATGACCATTTCAGCTACTTGCTGTCTACATTGATGCTCTTGCTCTAGGGCTAGAGCTCATTGATTTACCAGAGTCTAGACTAGTGTGGTGCTGGAAAAGCACAGCAGATCAGGCAGCATCCGAGGAGCAGGAAAATTGATGTTTCGGGCAAAAGCCCTTCAGCAGGATTTTGCCCGAAACGTCGATTTTCTTGCTCCTCAGATGTTGCCTGACCTGCTGTGCTTTTGCAGCACCACTCTAATCTAGTCTCTGATTTCCAGCAGCTGCAGTCCTCACTTTTGCCTCATTGATTTACCAGTGTAATCCCTGGGCTGGTCAGATCACCTTACAAGGAGAAATTGAGGAAACTGCATCTGCATTCCCTAGAATTTTGAAGAATGGGGAGTTATCTCAATGAAAACTTACCAAACTTTTATAGGGCGTGACAGGCTGGATGCCAGTCGAACATTACCCATGAGATGTGGTTTCACCTGCATTTGTTGCTCATCCCTAATTACTCTTGAACCAAGTGGTTTTATAGACAATTGAGAGCAGTTAAGAGTTAATGTCAATTGCTGTGGATCAAGAGTCACTTGTAAGCCAGACCAGATAAGGGTGACTAATTTCCTACATGTAAGGGACATTACTGAATCACTGCCATGGTGGGATTTGAATGCATGCCCCTCCGTCATTAGTCTCAACAACTGGACGACTCGTGCAGTGACATTAAAATTATACTGCCACCTCTCCTCACACACATTCAGAAATATTATTGTTGGCAGGTCAGATAGATTATCAATGTATCCTAGCACATATATTCTGGCCAACAAATCGTATATGAACACGCCAGAAATTTAGGTCCAGACAAATCTTCAATCAAAGATATAAAAACAGAAAGTGCTAGAGGTGCTCAGCAAGTCTGGCAGCATCCACGGAGTGAGAAACAGAGTTAATGTTTCGAGTCTAGTATGATTCTTCTTTGGTTACAGCTTCTGCAGAAGACTATTATGGAGAAATAAGTCCATGTTAAGAATGGAAATCACCTGCTTTTAAGAAAAAGCATTAAGGCCAATACAGCAAATGGCCATCCAGGCTGCAGACCATTGCTATAAAGGAACATCCAAAATGTCCTGGGCTAGAGGTTTATTTTCTCAAATACCTGCTTTCTGATGGAATTCTAGGCATATCCTTGTCTGCAGAGAAGCTGCTGTCCCACACCACTGCACTCATCCTCCCAGACAGCAGCTATACCCTCCCAGACAACAGCAAGACAGCAGCTATACCCTCCCAGACAACAGCAAGACAGCAGATATATCCCAGACATTCAAGAGGGATGGGAATGCTAATGCCTCAAATGTAAGTGACTGTCTAATGGGTGGGGGAGTAAGGAATTAAATGTTTGTGGTTAAATGTTAATAAGGTACAGAAAAAGAATTTTGGGCGAGTGGGATATGTAGAAAAATGATTAATTAAAGCTTTAATCTAAGATTAGCTGCTGAGTATGGGGTAAAGCAGCTATACACAAACAAGAGTGGTGGCTCTTCTGGCACAGTGGCTATGTCGCTACCTCTGGGCCAGGGGATCTGGGTTCAAGTCCCACCTGATAGCTGTGTCATACCAAATCTGGATGGCTTTATTAGTAACAACTGCAATAGTGATGTCAGATTGCACACCAATGCAGCCTAAGCCTGTAATTGGATCAACAGCAGTTCTTCTCTAACAGAGAGACAGAGGGAGAGAGAAGGAGTAAAACAGAGCTGGGTTTTAGGAATACAGTGGGTGAGAAGACTGTGCTTCTCAGGACTTTAAACATTGAGCGAGAAACATCCAGCCAGTGATGGCAGTGAGCCTGAACAAGGATAAAGTCTTTTAAAATAAATGCACAGTTATACAGGATGTGTTACATTGAGTAACTTTTTTTTTATTTTGCCAATTACTTCAGCTAGGAGTGCACCATGTTGCACAGAAACAGCACGTATATTATTTTAACTTGTACACTGGATATTCAGGGAGAGAAAATGTCTGAACAAACCTAACCCAGGCTTTCACATGAATTCTTATGGTCATTTCATTGACATGAGTGATTCCCAGAAACAGAAGTCAGAACTACCTTTAAATGGAGGAAGGAAGCCAAGCAGAGACACCCTTTAGTTTGGCTCCTATACACTTAAGCTGTTGACCTAAATCACAACGTACGCCACAGATTGTCAGAAGCCTGCTGGCACCACTGCTGTCAGCAGTCTGCAAAAACTGTCGTCTATATTGACACTTCATTCCTGCATTCCTCTACCCGAGCCGACACACGGCACAGCCAGTGGGAGATACATCGTAAATTCACCAATTACTGCTCAGAGAATCACTGCCAAATCAAACAAGTAAGGTCTGGAAGAAGTAATAGACAGCTGGCTTTGTGCGTCAGAACCTTCCAGCAGCATCAAGCTGCAGTTATTATGGAAGGAGAGAGAAGCTTTTTTTTTAAAATCACCATCTTCTGTCACCTTGAGTCTTGGTCTCATCTGATGTGTCAAAGTACAGTACTGATTTAATTTTGTTGAGAAATGACATCTATACACTCTCTCCAATACAACATGTCTCGCCAGCTCTGTTATGAAGCTCTGTCAGCTTGATTATGGAATGAATGGTACTTTCGTAATGCAATTCCAGTGTAGTTAATCCTGTGAGGGACTGCATCATTGTTGACAAACCTCCAAACGTGTGACTCAGTAAAGTTGACAAACTTAGCTTAGGTAGCTTTCCCATCAACTTCTTCTGTCCCTTGCCAGATCTTTGGAAGGTGGTCCTCGGGGTATTAATGCATAGGATCCAGGCCAAACACACACTGCACCTTTAAGATAGTTACACAACATGATGACATCTGACGTTCCATTAACTGTCTGCATTCAGTCACTCTGACACAGTGTGGTGGAGTTGGTATGGTCAGTTGAATGTGTTTGTAAAGTGCAGTAACCTCAGTAAACACTGAACTCAGATCTGTATATCTGTGATATTGTAGCCTTGTAATTAGTTAAAGTCCAAAGTAAGGTTCAGATATCTGAATAAAGAAGTACTCAACTATTTGATGTTTGTGATGTGAACTCATCTATAGTAAAACCACAGAGTCACTGCAGCATTGCCTTATTGTTCTTCTCTGCAGCAGCATGATCCCATTTGGCATCAGGAGCCCTGCCAGCTCTGACCCTGCACAGTGTCTCAGAGCTGTGCTGAGATTAGCAGATTTTGGAAGTCCTATACCCACTCCCCCTCTATCATTCTTCTGCTGCAAAGAGAACAAGCCTGCCCATTGCAGGGCACAGGGTGATTGATCTGATCCCCTTTCAGCCCTGAGTGAGGTGGGAAAATTGGTCATTTTCCCCACTCATGGTCAGTCTACAGTAACCCATGTCAAATTGTGGATGCCACATAAGCATTAGGTCTACTTTCAGAGACCGTCCATACACAAACAGGTGATGAATACACATTTGGACTTGAGGTTGCCTAGTACCTATGGAACTGTATCTTAGCAAACCATTAATGGCAAGAGGGAAGAGGTAGAAATTGGCAACAACAAATGAAGCAGGAGACAAACAGTCTAATCTAAATTATGTCATAATCGATCGCTTGCTGATCGCCATTTATTAAAGTATGCCTTGATATAGAGAACCTTTGCATATGGTGCCTTGGTACAATAGGGCAAGCAATTTATGTCCTTGCTACTACTGGAAGTTGTCCCTCAGTAACTGCACAGAGTGGGAAAGTACAGGCAAGCTGCTACTGCTGCTGTTTATTCACAGAGAGAGAGAGAGAGGTTGTCTGCTGCCTGCAGAAAGTTGGGAACTTGGCCCTGACATCTCCAAATTGTACCTCTCTTCAGGTGACCACTGGATTTATGCATCTGCCCTAACTGTCTCTCTCTCCATCCTTGTTATGCTGCCTAACACATGGGTGTGGGCGAGTGAAGATGGGTGGGGTGTGGGACACAGCATTGGAAACAAGAAGGCTTGTAAATCAACGATTTTGTTGTGTTTTCAGCACTACTGAAGGGTTCAACTTGAAATGTCAACCTGTCTTTGCTTCCCATCAGCGTATTTTACTGTACCCTGATTAATTGATGTTATCAAGATTTATTTTATTGACTAGGTATTATCAGTAATCCATTATCTGGTGTCCCATAAGGTGCATTACAACATGTTGAAAATGATACATTGCTCATGCTGCAGCTGATATCTCGGTCTGTTATCTGACCAAACTCGTTGTGCTTCATAATGAATTCAATACTGAAATGAAAAGGTGACATAGATTCTGCTTTCTCTGTTCCTGCCCTGAAGTATCAAATTAATTTCCTAGACAGACATTATTTCTATCTTCTGTGCAAGGTCAGCTCAACAGTAATGGCATGTGATTGACAGCTGGGAGGTCCCAGAAACGCTATTATTGCTGAGCTGATCAAGAATTGTTGGGATTTTGTCATGATAATTCTGCTGTCCCTTGAGAGAGTGGAGTTTTTCTTTCAAGTGCTCCTCCTAACCTTGTACATGTAACAGAATGAAAAAAAAAATGTGAATGAAGAATAATTACCTTTTAATGCATTTTGCTGAAAAACCCTCATGTTCATAATTCTGACATTGGCAACGCTGGGTTGAATGCAGACAATATAAATGGGTCAAGGTTCACCGCGTGTAAAATGTGAGTGAGGCTCAAATGAAGTGAAATTTGATTTTATTGTTAAAGATCCATGGGCAACTTATATCATCATCCTTGCTTTTATAGTTTTTCACTGTCATCTGTTTTCCACATGGGATCCTAATTGATTGATTACAACAGTGTCTTCTCACAAATCAATACATTCAAAACACAGTCAAAAATACTATTTGAAAAACATTTCTATAAATTATAAATGAGAAGTTGAAAGAGAAGCTATCAACTCTGGTTTAATGGATTGAAATAAACACAGAAGAATGGCTGTGCTCAGGAAATTGGAGACATATCCTTTAGCCCTAAGAGATTAAAGGGGAAGGTCTGTCATTTGTTTAGCTCATGGACATAACATATCCATTCTAATATTGACGCCAACCTGAAGACTGCAGGAAAAATGGATGGAATTTATCCCAGGTGACTGGATCTCATCCCACTGGCTGAAGGGGAGATTTCTGTACCATCCCCCTTTAGGGAAGGTCAACCATTATCTATTGCCAGAGTCTGGTACCAAGATACTGGTCATTTGAAGTTGACAGCTCTTCACTGCCTTCGGTACCATTGTCAGCCACTGGTAATTCATCTACCAGAGACTCCGATCAGTGAGAAACCCCGGCCAGACTGTAGGCAGGGTGGGGGTTTCTCTGGACAGCGGAGGATGGGATGGAGGGAGCTATCAAAAACAAAGACAGGGTCACTCTCAGCGCTGAGTGCCTGACAGTGAGGGACCTCTCCACACCCTTTTCCCCGAAACCCAGAAGCAAATCCTGAAAGGTTTACTTTGTGGGCTCACATGTGCTGCCCCTTGCTGGTTCAACCGTGGGATGTGACCTTCACATGACCTTTACCCACCCATGAGCCTTCCAGACCAGGACTTAATCTGTGTGAGACAGAATGGTGAGTGTGGTCTCTAACTGGGATCTTCCCACCCAATAAAATTCCCCATCACCAAACCCACCAAGGGGGAGGCCATTAAATTTAACTCAATTTTGTTACTGGTTTGTGAACATCAAATTACTTGATATTTACTAGGGAGGTGGAGCTATAATGGTAATGCCTTTGGACTAGCATTCCAGAACTCCAGGCTAAAGTTCAAGACAGGGGTTCAAATCCCATCTTGGGAGGGTTGATTGTTGTAAAAACCCACCTGGTTCAGGAATACCCTTTGGAAAAGGAAATCTGCCATCCTTACCTGGTGTAGTCTACATATGATTGCAGACTATAATAGAATGCAAACTGCCCACTGGCCAGTTAGGGTTGGTCAGCAAATGCTTGCTAGGCCACTGATGTCTATAACCCAGGAATAAATAAAAATAACAGTTGGTTCAAAACTGGGGATACTTGAGGAGAATTTGCAACCTTATGCCAGGTATATCCCTCAGTCTACAATTACCAGATAGACAGGGGAATAAGTCTGTTTCAAATGAGAAGTATACACCAAGGTTTGCTCCACAATTTCCTGAAAATGAGATGCCACTCCTGTGAAGATACAATCTATGCAAAACAGCAGATGCTGCATACAATAGTTGGAACTAGACAATTCCCTAACTAATGGATCAAATCTACAGTCCTGCCATATCCATTGATAATGGCAGTGTACAATTACATAACTAACAGGAAGATATTCCTGATGAAGGGCTTTTTCCCGAAACATTGATTCTCCTGCTCCTCGGATGTTGCCTGAACTGCAGTGCTTTTCCAGCGCCACATTCTCGACTCTGATCTCCAGCATCTGCAGTCCTCACTTTCTCCTGGCTCAATGATAAGTCCATCATCAAGAATCCAAGGTGTGAATGCGAGAGACAAATGCAGCATCTGTAACCATCTTTAGCTAGGCTCAATCTTACCATCTTCCTCAGGTCACCACCATTACAATTTGACTCCTCCACCTGGTGGACAGGAAACAGCTGAATGCACTGGACCCAGCGAAGGGTATTAAGAACATCTGGTAATAGTGCTGGTGAACTGTGTTCAAGGACTGCTTGTGTTTCTGGCCAGACGTTTCAACTGCATCTACAACACACACACACACACTGTCCAAGAAAAAGTGGAAATTTTGCAAGTGTGTGGATAAGAAATTTTGCAATCAGTGACTGACCCTCATGACGTGCCAAACTCTTTCCACAATCTACACAGTACAAATCAGGAGTGTGATAAAACTCTTCATCAAGGTAAAAAAAAAAAGACTCCCTATTTGCCTGGATGTGTGCAGCCTCAACAACACTCAAGAAGTTCCACACTATCCAGGATAAGGAAGCTTGCTCAATCAACACCCAGTCCACCAACTTAATCAATCATTCATCCCTTCTACCACTGATACGTTCCATCTCCCAAAGGTGGAAACTCCAGTAGCCAGAAGGACAAGGCCAGCAGGTATGTGGAAGGATCACCACTTGGATGATCCCTTGCCCAGCACAGAGGGAATACCATCACCAAAAGTTGAAATGTTGTAACAAGGCAATTCACCATCTCTTTCTCCAGGGCCCAAAGGGCTGGGAACAAATATCGGCTTTGCCAATCAGGCCCACATCCCAAGATTGAATTTTTAAAATCTAAACCCTTAGTTTTCTCTGTCCACTCATTCTGCTTAGATATTGAAGGCATATTTCTACTTCTTTATCCTCCTCCCAAAATGCATCACTTCCTATTTCTCAAATTTAAGTTTAACCTGAATCCATCTGCCTCCGTGCTCCATGCGCTATGCAGACAGTTCTGAGATACTGTGCGTTTCGGCACTGCAATTTGGCTGTAACGTCGCTGAAGAATTAGGGAATAGTATTTTGGAGAATGCTTACCTCCATTGGCAGTAGCATGATTCCAGTGGGGATCAGTTTGTGTACTTTGTTCTGCGTGTGTGCTGATGTCAGCTGCAGACAGAGCAACTTGCTGTGAGTGGTACTGTACAGCGAGGAGCTTTCTTACATTTTATAAATGTACTGTGTTGTATTTACTTTTGTTTCATTAATAAATATGATTTCAACTTTCATTCAGTCCGAGATATACTTTGTGTTAGACATTTGGGTGATTTTTGAGAGATTGAGAGTGATATGGTTTGCTCATCTGCCACAACCCCACTTTTCCCACTGGCCCCATTATTTCTATTAAGCGATTTTCTATAAAGTGAGGTTTCGCTGGAATGCAACTATGGCATTATAGGAGAACTACCTGTAATTGTATGCTGTTTACAAATGTTGATGCTGTGCTCCTGAGGCTTCCAGGATCTCGCCTGCTGACTGGATTGGTCTCTGCCTGATATCTCAAACTGATTGCCTCCAATCAAGGCAATGCCCATTCCTACCATCATTTCCTCCTCTCTCACCCACAAGTGGCCTGCTGTCTGCAGGGTCACCCAGTTATTGTGAATGCCACATGGCATTCGGCCTGACTGCTGCTGAGTTACTGCCAATCAACAGCAGCCTGAGGCCCTGAAGTGGTCATTAATTGGCAACGTTAGGACCTCAATAGGCAGCAGGGCAGGTAGACTAACCCTGGGCCTTCCTGCCCAGAACCTACTTCTGGCAGAGGTGGGAAGCTCGCTCATTCAGACACAACACCAACATACTTAATTAAATGCTCAGAACGTCCACATACAGTACCGAAAGAGGAAAGAACATAGTGGGAAGCTGAAGATTTCCTCTAGCTATTAACAACACGGTGGCACAGTGGTTAGCACTGCTGCCTCGCAGCGCCAGAGACCCGGGTTCAATTCCCGACTCAGGCGACTGACTGTGTGGAGTTTGCACGTTCTCCCCGTGTCTGCGTGGGTTTCCTCCGGGGGCTCCGGTTTCCTCCCACAGTCCAAAGATGTGCAAGTCAGGTGAATTGGCCATGCTAAATTGCCCGTAGTGTTAGGTAAAGGGGTAAATGTAGGGGTATGGGTGGGTTACGCTTCGGCGGGTCGGTGTGGACTTGTTGGGCCGAAGGGCCTGTTTCCACACTGTAAGTAATCTAATCTAAGTAACTTCCTTTATCATCATATAACATCCAGTCTGAATTGCAATTAGATTTCTCAGAGCAATTTGCAATCTTTCTTGGTGGTTTGCAACTGTAAACAGGACAATCAAGCAAAAACATGGCAGTAATTTGCTGGAAGCTTTAGATGATGGAACTATAGGTTTAATTGATGTTTGTTCATTTGTGATCTCTTACTCTGGTCAGTACGTGAATCTCATATCCATCATACAACTGCCACATATTAAATGAACCAAATGTGCAATGCTCTCCTACACCACGCTCCTGTCAAAACAAGAAAAATAATAAACCGACAAATCCAGAAAAAAACTGAAAATCTTCTCAAACAAAGAATGAGCACAAGTGACCTGTGCGTGCAGACATTCACAATCTGGTCTGTCTAATTCCCCAACTATGATTCAAAACAGACTTCAGACACTTTTTCTGAATCCTGCCACAGAGGTCAAGAATGTCAAGGCAAGATACCTTCTACATCAGACTATCCTTCCTGTGTATAGCTACCCAGTGGGCTCTGACTGACCACTCAGTTAATAATAGATTTGAACTCTCATTAAATAATTGTTCAGGAGGCTCCTGTCAGCAGCTAACTGGGTTAAAGTTATTTTTATGTTCTTTACATGTAAAAGAATAACCGTAAGAAGACCAGAAGCAGATATTTGTCTTTGAAGTGTCACATTCTATGTGCTTAGTCTGGAAACCTGAATAAACACTGCCTATTTGCACTAATCTTCAAACCTTCATGTCCACATGGGTCTGAGTTTCAAATTAATACCATTGCATTCTATAGCCAGAAATACTGTCCTGAGCAACTTCACAAACCTATCTCACATAATACATGTTAATGAATTAATCTTAATATTCATCTCAAGTCTTTTAAACTGTACTCATGCAAACCCAGGCATACGGATATTTGGACCTCTGCATGCCTGGACACAGGTGGTCTGCATGTTTGTGCTAGTAATGGAAACTGAATAGGAGTGAAATTTAATAGGTAGGGGACATTTAAAGAAAAGGGATATTCTGTATGGATCATAGTGAGTTATTCTTTAAACATCTCCATCAGGCCAAGTCATTCTGTGCTCTTAATTATTAGACTGTAGAGCGTGGTCACACTTATCCCGCATTGTCCAGAAAGATATTGCTCAACATTAGGTCATAAAGCCTTTTGCAATGTTTTTAATTTTAATTTGCAAGTCTTACTTTCAAATTTTCTTCTCATTTTACCATTAAATCTCTGTATTTAATATTTGGAACTAGGTTAGATTTAATACTGAATTCACAACTAGGTTAGTCAAGATCAGAAGGAAAACAAACTTCAAGTGCCTAGATCATTTTACAACAAAGAATGATAGTGATGAGTATTAGGAGACACATCATGGCAGTTGTAAGTGCTGAGGTCCTGCTAGCTGATGACTAGAAACAAAATGTAGCCTGTATGGAAGAAAAGGCTAACTCTGCTTTATTGACTGCATAGGTGGATTTAATGGAAGGCTTTATGAAACAAGGGAGAAAGGAATTGAGAGTTATGCTTATAAAGTTTGATGAGAAGGATAGAAGGAGGCTAGAGCATAGTATAAATGACAGCCCAGATGGGTTCAGTGCACATACAGTAATTTTCTTTGCATGGCATAGAGAAAATATATTCTCTTGCAGGGAAACAGTAAATAAGAGGGGCATTGATAGAAGTGAGTTGCCAAGAAATTCAGGAGGGAATGTTGAAGGAGCCCCTTTACCCAAAGAGTAGTGAAAACATAGAGCTCATTATACATCAGTGAGTTGCAGATCAGTGACAGGGAACCTGTTGGAGAAAATAGTGAAGAAGAAAATTAATCTCCAGTTGATCAACAAGAGTTGGTATGGCTTTGTCAAGGAGGTGACCGGACATATAGATGAGGAAAGAGCGGTTGATATAATTTATATGACACAGCAAAGTCTGTGTCAGAGTGAGAAACTGATAATGAAAGTAATGGCCAGCACGGTGGCACAGTGGTTAGCACTGCTACCTCACAGCGCCAGAGACCCGGGTTCAATGCCCGCCTCAGGCAACTGTCTGTGTGGAGTTTGCACATTCTCCCCGTGTCTGCGTGGGTTTTCTCCAGGTGCTCCGGTTTCCTCCCACAGTCCAAAACAAATGTGCAGGTTAGGTGAATTGGCTATGCTAAATTGCCCGTAGTGTTAGGTGAATGGATCTGGGTGGGTTGCGCTCCGGAAGGTCAGTGTGGACTTATTGGGCCGAAGGGCCTGTTTCCACACTGTAAGTAATCTAATCTAATCTAAAAGCTCGTGGGATCCAAGGTAACTTTACAAGTTTGATCCAAAATTGGTTTCGTGGTCAGAGACAGAGGAGAGAAGATTGTGTGACTGGAGCCCAGTGCTCAGTTCTGGGTGCGTTAGTGTTTATTATATTCATAAATGATGTAGATAAGAGTGTGGGGCAAGTTTATGGATAACACAAATATTGGCCAGATGGTTGACAGTGAGGAGGAAGATGTTAGGTTACAGGACAATAAAGAGGGGTTCGTCAGATGGGTAGGTCATTGGCAGATGGAAGTTAACCTTGATAAATGTGAGGTGATGCACTCTGAAACAACTGGCAATACAGGGAGTACTTACTGAATGGTAGGACCCTAGGAAGCCCAGAGGAGCAGAGGGGTTGTGACATACTTGCCCACAGATCCTTGAAGGTGGTTGGATGTGAGGCTTGCCTTTATTATTGAGCAGGAAGGTTACGCTGGAGCTGTACAAACTTTGGCTAAGCCACAGCTGGAGTACTATGTGCAATTCTGGCCACCACACTATAGGAAGGATGGGATTGTACTGGAGGGGATGGAAAGGAAATTCACTAGGATGTTGCCTGGGTGGAGTATTTCAGCTCTGAAGGAAGCTGGATAATCTCAGGTTGTTTTCTTCACAGCAAAGAAGGTTGAGGGGAGACCTGACTGAAGTGTACAAGATTATTTGAGGCATGGGCAGAGTGATTGGAAAGTACCTGCTCCCCTTAGTCTAAGGTCAAGAACAGGAGGGCACATATTTGAAGTGAATGGCAGAAAGTTTAGAGGGGATTTGAGGAAAAGTTCTTTTTTAAAAAGTTGTGAAATGCACTGTCTGGGAGGGTAGTTGAGGCAAGAAACTTTAAAAAGTACGTGGATGAATACATGAAGTGTCATAACATTAAAGGCTATGGGCCTTGAAAGGGAAAGTAGGGTTGTATTGGTGGTAGTTTATTTCTGGCAGTACAGACTCAATGAGTTGTAGGGTCTCTTCTGTAATGTATGTTTCAATGGCATTAGTTCCACCTACAGCTCCATGTTGCATGCCATCATTTTTTACGAGTCATCAATGAGTTGACCACCAAATATAAAGACCTGTAATATGTTCCCTGCACTGTTCCACGTTCCCTTAGGTTCCCATGCAACGTAGTGACAGTTAAATATCCAAGATAATAAACTAAACAGTGTCTATTTTTAACACACACCATTTTCTTAGCATTGCTGGCAGCGTTCTGAAATCTAAATGAAGGAACTGCAGCAAACCAGAAGTTTACATATATTGCTGAACCACTTGAACTGCTGATGATTTGCTTCCATGATATAAATAAGGCATGACAAAAATCTACAATTTAATAAACATATCAACAAGACACATATCATTTAATTTGCATTCAGTAACTTTGATGCTTATATTGGTATTATATTGCTAGGCAAATCACATTTTCTCTTGCAATTCTTTTCCTATTTTCCACCATATCTCTACTATGCTTAAAGTGTCAATATGTTGACAAGACTACAGTGACTTCCGCCACCCCTACTGCCGTGGTCACCACCACTTCCGACCCCACCAGCGCCACTCACCTGCATTCTGCTGACACCCCCCCCACAGACCCCACTGTCACTATCCCCACCCCCCAGAACCCCGAGGGGAACACTACCCCTGCTCATGACTCCACCCCCATTCCCCCCACCATCACACCCCCTCCAGTTACAGGTTCCGCCCCCACTCCCAGCTCCACACCCACACCAGATCCCAGCTCCCAGCCCTGCCGAGTTTTCACCATCCTTCCAGACTTTCCCCTCACTGAGGACGAATGATCAGTCCTCAGCAAAGGACTCACTTTCATCCCCCTCCGTCCACGCATTAATGAATTTAATACATGCGTGACGTCGAACAATTCTTCCGTCACCTCCGCCTCCGAGCTTACTTTCACAATCAGGACTCCCGCCCGCCTTCCGAGGACCCCTTCGCCCACCTCCAACACACTGCATCCACCTGGACACCCCGCGCTGGCCTATTACCTGCCCTCGACCTCTTCATTTCCAACAGCCGCCGGGACATTAACCGCCTCAACCTGTCGACCCCCCTCCCCCACTCCAACCTCTCACCCTCACAACGCGCAGCCCTCCAATCCCTCTGCTCCAATCCCAACCTCACCATCAAGCCAGCGGATAAAGGGGGCGCAGTGGTAGTCTGGCGCACTGACCTCTACACTGCTGAAGCCAAACGCCAACTCGAGGACACCTCTTCCTACTGCCCCCTCGACCATGACCCCACCCCCCCCATCACCAATCCATCATCTCCCAGACCATACAGAACCTCATCACCTCAGGAGATCTCCCACCCACAGCTTCCAACCTCATAGTCCAGGAACCCCGCACTGCCCGGTTCTACCTCCTTCCCAAGATCCACAAGCCTGACCATCCTGGCTGACCTATTGTCTCAGCATGCTCCTGCCCCACTGAACTCATCTCTACCTACCTCGACACTGTTCTATCCCCCCTAGTCCAGGAACTCCCCATATACGTTCGAGACACCACCCACGCCCTCCACCTCCTCCAAGACTTCCGTTTTCCCGGCCCCCAACGCCTCATCTTCACCATGGATATCCAATCCCTCTACACCTCCATCCGCCATGACCAGGGCCTCCAAGCCCTTCGTTTTTTCCTCTCCAGACATCCCCAACAGTACCCTTCCACCGACACTCTCATTCATTTGGCCGAACTGGTCCTCACCCTTAACAATTTCTCCTTTGAATCCTCCCACTTCCTCCAGACCAAAGGGGTAGCCATGGGCACCCGTATGGGCCCCAGCTATGCCTGTGTCTTTGTTGACTACGTAGAGCAGTTGATCTTCCGTAATTACACCGGCACCACTCCCCACCTCTTCCTCCGCTACATTGATGACTACATTGGCGCCACCTCATGCGCCCGCGAGGAGGTTGAGCAATTCATCAACTTCACCAACACATTCCACCCTGACCTTAACTTTACCTGGACCATCTCTGACACCTCCCTCCCCTTTCTGGACTTCTCCATCTCCATTAATAACGACCGACTTGACACTGACATTTTTTACAAACCCACCGACTCCCACAGCTACCTGGATTACACCTCTTCTCACCCTACCTCTTGCAAAAATGCTATCCCGTATTCCCAATTCCTCCGCCTTCGCCAGATCTGCTCCCAGGAGGACCAGTTCCACCACAGAACACACCAGATGGCCTCCTTCTTGAGAGACCGCAATTTCCCTTCCCACGTGGTTAAAGATGCCCTCCAATGCATCTCGTCTACATCCCGCACCTCCGCCCTCAGACCCCACCCCTCCAACCGTAACAAGGACAGAACGTCCCTGGTGCTCACCTTCCACCCTACCAACCTTCGCATAAACCAAATCATCCGCCGACATTTCCGCCACCTCCAAACAGACCCCACCACCAGGAATATATTTCCCTCCCCACCCTTTTCCGCCTTCCGCAACGACCGTTCCCTCCGTGACTACCTGGTCAGGTCCACGGCCCCCTACAACCCACCCTCCCATCCTGGCACTTTCCCCTGCCACCGCAGGAACTGTAAAACCTGTGCCCACACCTCTTCCCTCACCTCTATCCAAGGCCCTAAAGGAGCCTTCCGCATCCATCAAAGTTTTACTTGCACATCCACTAATATCATTTATTGTATCCGTTGCTCCTGATGCGGTCTCCTCTACATTGGGAAAACTGGCTCCTCCTAGCACAGCGCTTTAGGGAACATCTCCGGGACACCCACACCAATCAACCACACCACCCCGTGGCCCAACATTTCAACTCCCCCTCCCACTCTGCCGAGGTCATGGAGGTCCTGGGCCTCCTCCACCGCCGCTCCCTCACACCAGACGCCTGGAGGAAGAACGCCTCATCTTCCGCCTCGGAACACTTCAACCCCAGGGCATCAATGTGGACTTCAACAGTTTCCTCATTTCTCCTTCCCTCACCTCACCCCAGTTCCAAACTTCCAGCTCAGCACTGTCCCCATGACTTGTCCTGACTTGTCCTACCTGCCTATCTCCTTTTCCACCTATCCACTCCACCCTCTCCTCCCTGACCTATCACCTTCATCTCCTCCCCCACTCACCTATTGTACTCTATGCTACTTTCTCCCCACCCCCACCCTCCTCTAGCTTATCTCTCCACGCTTCAGGCTCACTGCCTTTATTCCTGATGAAGGGCTTTTGCCCGAAACGTCGATTTCGAAGCCCCTTGGATGCTGCCTGAACTGCTGTGCTCTTCCAGCACCACTAATCCAGAATCTGGTTTCCAGCATCTGCAGTCATTGTTTTTACCTCGTACGTTTTAAATGTGTTTAATCTGTTTGTTAATCAAATTGTCCTTGAAATACATCTTGTTCTCATCCAAAACATGAAGAAAATACATTCAGCAAAGCTTTTCTTCAAAAGCTGATTGTGGTTTTGCTGTCCTACAATTCTTCACAGAACCTTAACAGTATAGCCATAATTATCACAACAGCTTGCTTTTATAATTGTGGTTTGAATGCAGTTAAAGTTTCAATGCGTTTGTAGCTACTTTAACAAAATCCAAAGCACAAAGCCAGGTGAGTTATTGGAAAAGGGTTTTAAAGAGCCTAAAACGTAGAAACAGTTGATTACAAATATCTATCTTGCCTCAATATGGAGGCCAAAGGTGCACCCTGTGTTCTGTGCTCTAAGTGGGGACTCACCAAAGACCTGCAGCAAACTTCATTACTCTTAAATTCCAATTGGTTTGCAATGAAGTCCAGTAAACTGTTTTCCTAAATACTTGCCCTTGCATGCTAACTTTTTACTTGTATGAGCACACCTAAGACTTGGTAAACATCAGTATTTACAATTATAAAGATGTTCTGGTTTCCTATTCTTACAAAGCAAAATTAATCACCTCATGATTCCTCCAAATTGTATTCTATTTGTAAGATTTTTGCACACTCACAAAACCTGTCCATATATCTTTATGTTCTCTTCACAGCTGCATTTCCAGCTACCTTTGTATCAGCAGCAAAATTAGATGATCTCTTTGTCAAAGTCATTCTTAGAGACTGAAATCCCAGCATTCATTTGCACAATGCTCAACTAGTTACTATCTGCCAAACTAACCCTATTCTCCACTTCCTGTCTGTTAACCAATCCTCCATTCATTCTATCACTCCCAACTCCATGAGCACTTACTTTGTTTATTCATTTTTTACTTGGTGAAATATTGGGTGCTATGTGGAAATCCAGGTATACTAAATGTACTAGTCCCCTTTATCTATTTTATAGTCAGATTTAGAAAAAATCTTAAAATTTAACATTCTTGATTTCCCTTACATAAAATCATGTTAACATGATCATATTGAGATTTGCAAAGTGTATTGTTATAACTTCCTTAATAATAGATTGTAGCACTGATTGATGTCAGATTAACTGGTTTGTAGTTCCCTGTTTGGTCTCTCCATTCTCTCTTAAATTGCATGTCACATTTGCTCATTTTCAATCTGGTGGGACTGTTCAGAGACATTTTGGAAACTCTAGCAGTGCATCTCCTCTCTCTGCAGCTCTCTTTGAGAGCCCTAGAGTTCTGTAATGACAGAAGATAGTCAATATCCTTACCTCAGGCAGTATTCTGGCCAGTTAGGAAAAGCCAGTGAAGGGAACAGATACTGAGGACTGATGATCGGTGAACAGTTCAACAAATGATTTATCTGTGAGCTGTGCATCTTTTCAGCATGAGTCATGTTTCTCCTTGAATTAACCATGTGATCTGTTGTTCCAGGAACTGTTTCAATTTTACAACAATTCACAAAATATAGCTGTCACATTTCAGCTGCAGCTACAGTAAAGTCAGAATTTGTGATCCCATGTCCTAGAGTGTTTGTGAGCAATAACACGAGAGTCCTGCTCATGTAGAAAATGACTCAAAAATTTAATATGAATGAAATAGCTTCCTGTAGGGTTTGTTTTAACAGCAGGATTGAAATATTACTTAATGCTATTCCAATCTGCTTTGTCGTCCTTGGGTGGAAAATAAATAGAAGTTTTCAGTATTCAGCAGCTCAGAAAGCACACCCAAGACGTGGTAAACATCAGTATTTACAAGTTAAAAATAAAGTTCTGCTTTCCTATTCTTATAAAAGAAAATTAATCACTCACCATTCCTCCAAATTACATTACATTCTCCAATTTGATACATTAGCCATAAATATGCAGCACAATGCTATTAACCTTAGTTGGATGAATATTGCTTTGAGTTGTCTCACGCACAACTTTCTGAAGCCTCTGGGGCCCTCTTTTCAGGTAATGAGATGGTTATGCAACTGATAACGTTCTTTGATTTTAAAAGTTGCCGCAACCTGCTTGATTAACTTATTCATACCAACAGATTTGCAAAGTGTCATTTCTAAGTGCGATGGATATTGAGCTTGATCACAGGGTTACATATCAACAAAAGCTCTCTCAGCAAGGCTGGAGCTGAACCGAAACAATGTATGCCTGAAGCATGTTCGCTATCCTTCCACTCCAACCCTTCTATTGTCATGAATAACCCTTGAAACTGATTTTCAAAAAACCCTTGATTTAAATATACAATCATCTTTAACCAGCAAGCATATGAACAGTACAAACAGCACAATGTCACAGTGGCAACATGGTGTTCATTGCAATATTTCTCCAATTTTTACTGTCTATTGAGACCAAAGCCAAATCTCTTGGATAGGGAACCTCTACTCAATAGAGGCAGGCAGAGATGACAAAACTGATCATTGACTCCTAAGTGCCAGCTCAGTATTTGACCAACTGAGGAAATGGGGCTTCAGAGACTTGGCATCTCAAAGTATTAGGCAAGTACCATTAGCTGTGTCTTCTCAAGATCCTTCAAAACCCAAAGGCAAAAAAGGCTGTGGAGTACTGACATCCTCAACCCAACCAACCGCCGCAGTATTAAAACAGTAATTAACTGTAACAGAACCAGCTCCACTGGGTGGGGCATGTTGTTTGGTTGTCTGTCACCAGACTGTCAAATGCAACTATTCTACTTGGAACTCAGCCAGAGCAGGAGATTCCCAGGAAGACAACAGAAATAATTTAGAGATTTTCTCCAAGCATCCAGGATGAGGTCAAACATCCCTGCCAACTCATGGGAGGTATCCGACCAAAATGGAGAAGGTTCATTTCGGAATGCACAGAGCACATAGAGAGACAGCATGGGAGTGTACAGATGTGAAACTGAGGTGTCAGAGAGTGTGCACAAACCTCTCAAAGACTCATCTCCCTGACTGTCCAAGCACCAACTGTCCCACATGGGACAGAGTGTTCAGATCACGCATTGGCCTTATCAGCTATCTGAGAATCGAATCTGAGAGACAGCAAGTCATCCTCGGTCCCAGAAGAGTGCCTAAGAGGGGAAGGGGGAATCTGCAATATGCGTTTGTGCGTTTATCATGTGTAATCCTAGGGCAAATTCATTTTATCCAATATGGCATGAACTGGTATATGTGTTTTATCTGGTTGATGTAATGAGCCTAAGCATTTACAAATCAATGCCATTTCAGAAGAAGTAGAATTTGTAGCATCATTAAATTCTGGAAATGCGGAACTCTGAACTTACAGTTATTCTCAGCACTATGGTGCACCTCTGGTGAGACGTCTAGCTCAGAGTTAGGGGCATTACCACTGTGCCACTGGAGCACTAACTCTGGGCTTGTATTCTGGTGAGACTAAACCGTTTGAATTGGAGCTGATAATTTTGGCTGAAATAAATGATTATGAGGCATTTACATGTTTTCTTTATATAAAGGAATTGGGTAAATTAATTGGGGTTTATCTCAGAATGCAAGTCAAGTCTTTACATAATCTGCTAATTACTTGCATTGACTGCATAAGATGCATGTTTAGCCTTGCATCTTATTTTCTCTTCCAAATATTTATCTAGGAACCTCAATTATCTGAAGGACATAGGTGGGGAGTATTTCATTCAGTTAATCATTCTTCCAGTGCAGGATCTGATTAGCTTTGGAGGCCAAGCCATGGCCTCTAATCCAGGATTTAAGGTGTCACAGGCACATTATGAAGGGAAGTGAAGTGTGTAAGTGGATAAGGAGCTAGGGTGCCAGCTGGCAAAGGAATAGGGTAACGAATGAGTGGTAAAGGGACTAAGATGGCAGGTAGACCAGGGCTGGAGTCAGATGAGGAGTGTGCGGAATCAGAGTACATAGTCCCATTTTGTAGTTAACAGATAATTCGAGTATGTTTTAATGCCTGTGACTTTTTCCAGGTAATATTGTGGTAAATGAAGTTAAAAATCACACAACACCAATTATAGTCCAACAGGTTTATTTGAAAGAACAAGCTTTTGGAGCGCTGCTCCTTCATCAGGTAGCTAGTGAAACAGGATCATAGGACACAATTTACAGTAAATTCCTACCCCACTAGCTACCTGATGAAAGAGCAGCGCTCTGAAAGCTTGTTCTTTCACATAAACATGTAGGACTATAACCTAGTGTTGTGTGGTTTTTAAACTTTGTTCACCCCAGTCCAACACCGGCACCTTCACCTCCTCCGAGTCACAGCCCTCTGAAATCTGCAACTCTAACTCAGGAGTTAGAGACATTTCTGGAGCGGTGAAAGCATTGGATAAGTATCCATTGGAAATTTAAATTTCCCAGGTCCTTCCTGAAGTGCAAAGGTGCCTGCAAAGTGCCCATTGCATTTTTTTTCAGGATTCATTACTACAATGACTGGCTTCCAATCAAACGATCTGGATCATTATTTTAGCTTTGACCTGACTAATAACTGTTGTATTGTTTGGAGCTAATTGAAAGTCAGATCTTTGGTCTATTCCAATATTTTGGGTATAATTTGCTTATGGCAAATATTCGACATGTGAGTTAAAATGTTATTTCTGTTTATACATCAACTATTGCATGATATAGGCAGAGAGAGAGAGCGCAAGTGAGAGCGAGAGAGCGAGATGATGTTTAGGTAGGGAAATCCAAAAATAAGGCTTTGCCTGTTGAAAGCATAGCCACACAATGGTGAAGTGACTATAATGGAGGATGCTGGAGAGGTCAAATTGGAAGGGTGCAGATAACATGGAGCGTTATGAAAATGGAGCAGAAGGTTGTAGAAATTGGAAGCAGTGAGGATGAGGAGGGGTCTGAGAATGAAGAAGAATTGAGAATTTTCAAGCGGAGGTGCAATTAGACTGGGTGGCAGAGACGTTGAGTGAATGCAGGGACAACAGGTGTTACAGGCATTAACATTTTATCTACATGGAGATGGTCAACATGCTTTAAAACCATATTGATTTCCATTTGACAACACAAATTATTCCTTCTCCTGCAAGCAGAGAGAAAGATTTTATTCACCAATGTCTATATGACCAAGCAGATGGTATAGGATCTATGGAAAATACAAAGCAAGCAAGGACAGAGGAATAAATGCAATACCTATATAAACTTTAATTAACTTGTTCTTGTTAAAACATTTAAGCAAATGAACAAAACATCAACATTCTCAGAAATGTTACTTCCTTGGTTTTGGGAGATAAAGCATTAAGTGGAATAAAGCATTTCAATCAATGATGATTTGCATTTATTCAGTGGTATGTGGTTTGTAACTCAATGCCAAGTTGTACTACTGAGCACATATATGGATTCATTCATTAAAGACACTGTGGTCAGAGATAAAACTACCCTGAATGTTGATGCAAAGCACAGACCTCACATTCTCATAAAAGGAAGGTATGCAATGCATCAGTGCCCAAAAGATAAAACCTGAATTCTTGCTTTGTTTCTTCCTCTTCCAAAAGTAACAGAACACTTAGTACGGAATTTAATTTCCACAACCTCGGTCTCAATGGTGGCCTCAGAATTTGTACCATTGTAGAACAAAATGTTGGAGCCTTAACAACCCTGGAACTCCTTCCTGAACAGCATTGTGCATGCACCCACATTAGAAAGCTAATCACAATTCAAGATGCTACCATTTTCACAACGGCAATCAGAGGATGGACATTCGACATTAAAAGGGACCATTAGTGAATTAAAACTAATCAGAACTCAACAAAATCAAGATAAGCATTCTCAGAAATAAATAAATATGCAACAGTGTCACCAATCTTGCAGGATTTTGTCAACATATACAATGAATCATTGAATCCCTACAGTATAGAAGCAGGCCATTCAGCCCATCAACACCAGCCCTCCAAACAGCATCCCACCCAGATCTACCCACCTCATCTCTGTAACCCTGCATTTTCCATGGCTAACCCACCTAACCTACACATCTTTGGACAGTGAGAGAAAACCAGTGCATCCAAAAGTAACCCACTCAGACATAAGGAGAATGTGCAAACTCCACACAGACAGACAATCACCCGAGGGTGGAATCGGTCCCTGGCGCTGTGAGGCAGCAGCACTAACCACTTAGCAACTGTGCTACCCTGAATCATCTATTAAATAGTAATAATTGCAACATATATAGAGCAAGAGATGTTTTAGGTAATCTACACTGTAGACATTGCATTTTTCTTTATGGATTACAGAGAGAGGTATTCTCGATGCTTCTTCCCCCCCAATAATGGACCTGGGTTTTTATCTGGGCTTGTGCTTCTCTTTAACTGGGTAGGACGTGTCTATAATGTGATGGAGAAGGTTCCATGACACTATAGAGCAGATTAGATGGGCCAACAGGTATATCCTGTCAGTCATTTTCATGTCTACCTAATAAAGAAATGTAAAATGATAGAAGTTAAATTGACAAGAGCTTTAATATTATATTATATTATATTCTGTAAGTTTTATTTTCATCTAAGCCTTTAAAATCCCTCATGATCTCCAGCCATGTTCCTGGGAGATTTGTAACCTGCACTGATTGTAGTAATGAAAGTTGGCAATATCTAGTATCTCACAAGGCAATAGAAAGACTCATCAGTTGTAGTAATCATGTGCGAGGTAGTCCTACAGGCATCTCAAGACAAAGTCAACATGCTAGACTGCTGCCAAACCAAACAAAAGCTGTACTAAGAAATCAGTCGCTGCTGCAGGGTGAATGATTGTACTCCCAGGTCAGCAGCAACCGTACTTCCTGCTCACAGTAGAGAGATCGAAAAAGCCAACTCCAAAAACTGCAAACCTGCATCAACCACAATTTACACAACAATATCCACTGGACAACTGTTGTCATCAACGTTGGGAAATGACAGTCTCTGCTATAGTTGCTTCTAACTCATTGCATTAAAATCATTACCTCTTTTTAAAAATCTGCAGTTTCAAAATGATGGAAATCAACATAATGATCAAACTATTTTTGCCCTTCTGGCAATTCTATGCATGAGGCAAACAACAGTAATTTCTATATGCTGTCAAACACTGAGAAGAACCAATCACTGATTCCAATTCTTCAACTATTTGAGTTGGTTATCTGGCAGATGTTATTCATTAAATGAAAAGCCTGCTCAGTTCCAGAGACACTTAATTTACAAAATCCCAATTCTAGATTTTATGCCAAAGTAATCACTAGAAATTGGCAGAATTGCGTCCATGCCATGGTTTACTGAATTGCTTTGGCAGGAGCACATTATTGTAACAAATCTAACATGACTGATAATCGCATAGTGTTATTCTATGGAGGAACCACCTGCACCGACTTCATTAGCTGGAAGTGGAAGCTTTGGGGAAGGTTACTGCATGTCAGAGCTTTGTTGTTGCTGCTTTGCATTTTGATTCAATCTTATTTGTTTCCTATTTTAAATGCCTTTGTCCCTGTGATACGTACATCACAGTGCTAACATTCAAATATTCTGTATCACACTGCTGTGCCATCATGGGGCATATTAAGTCGATATCAAGGAATGGAAAAACTTAGAACATAGCAAAGAATTAGAACATAGAACGTAAAATGGGATAGCACAGGAACAGATCCTTCAGCCCATCATGTCTATGCCAACCATGATGCCATTCTAATTGAATCCCATCTGCCCGCACATGGCCCATTTCCCTCTACTCCCTGCCAGTTCATGTGTCTGTCTAAATGCCTCTTAAACATTACTATCATATCTGCTTCTAACACCTCCCCTGATAGCATGTTCCTGGCACCCCCTACCCTCTATATAAAATACTTGCCTTGCACATCTTTTTTGAATTGTCCTTCTCTCACCTTAAATCTGTATCCCCAAATATTTGACATTCTACCCATTATAAAGACTCTGACTATTCACCCTACCCTCACCTTTCCTACTTTTGTATACTTCTACCAGATTGCCCTCAGCCTCCAATGCTCCAGTAAAAACAACCCAAGCTGGTCCAAGCTCTCCTTATAGTTAATGCAGGCAATATCCTGGTAAAGATCAACTAGCAGAAAGTGAGGACTGCTGATGCTGGAGACCAGAGTTGAAAAGTGTGGTGCTGGAAAAGCGCAGCAGGCCAGGCAGCATCCAAGGAGCAGGAGAATCGACGTTCTTCAGGAATGAGGCTGGTGTGCTAAGAAGGCTGAGATAAATGGTGTGGGGGGCTGGTGGAAAATTTGGGGGAGGGGCGCTGGGAATACGATAGGTGGAAGGGGATGAGGGTGATAGGCCAGAGAGGGGGTGGGGGCGGAGAGGTCAGGAAGATGATTGCAGGTCAAGAGGGCGGTGCTGAATCCGGGGGTTGGGACTGAGATAAGGTGGGGGGGAGGGGAAATGAAGAAGCTGGAGAAATCTACATTCATCCCGTGTGGTTGGAGGGTTCCTAGGTGGAAGGTGAGGTAAACCCAATTGCATTCTCTCCACATTCTGCCATAGGGGACTCCTGTGTTGCCTGTTTACCTGCTCCTCCATGCAGTCACCCATCTATCTGGCTGAACCTTTGGCATGACCACATCCCGGAAATTCCAGTCTCTACAACTTTCTGCCTCCTGCGTGTTCCTCAGCGAGTCCTCCTGCTGCTCCAACTGATCCATGCAGCCTGACAGGAGCTGCAGGTGGGCACCCTTCCTGCAGACAGAGTTCTCAGGGACAAATCAACTCTCCCTGACCTCCCATAGCTCACAGGAGAAACATACCACTCCACTAACTGTCATTACGCCCCCGCTCTAGTAGCCATTGGATTAAACGAAAAGGAAAGACCTTACCTTGCTGTACCTTAACACAGCTCACCCTCCTCAGTGAAACCCCATGCTCACCAAAGCTTCAAACAGCCCTCCTCTCTCTCTCTCTCTCTCTCTCGTTGATTTGAGGAGGAGGAAGGGGGAGAAACACCGCAGCAGTGTAATGTTTGGGACCTGATTTTAAACACAGCTGCCCTTTAAATATCAGTCAGTAGGGCCCACCAAGAATTGGATATGATTTGAAGCACAAGTCCATTTTTCTTTGTTAAACACCCCCAGCTATAAACCATTTCACCTGATTCATAGAATTATATAAAATTATGCTACCGAGGAGGCCATTTGTCTCAATTGCAGTATATGTTTAAAGGAAATGAAAAAGCAGGGGATGTTGTAAGCTGTGCCAAAAGGCAGGTCCAACAAGTGTGAATAGTAACCTTGGTAAACTTGATAGGTACACACAAGCTGCCTGACGTGGAGTTTTTGAAAAACTCTTGGTGCTGAAGCATGACTTTGACCTCATTGATACTCATTTAACCTCAAATCTCTCTCACAGGCTACATAAATCCCTGGCCATTGACAAGGCTTTCTGAAAAGTGTATTCGCGGTCAGATTAAGCAGCTACAGGGTGGCAGCAGATCACCGCCTTAACTCCCTCAACCACACTATTCCTCTTCAACAGGCAGGATCAATATCAGGACATAACTCTTTCAGAGAGGTTTCCTTTGCTTTTGGCTCTACCACCCATCCTTCCCACCTGGCAGCACCAATTCCATCCCAACTCCAGCTGACTGGTGACAGTCACACAGAAACAAACAACTCTCCTCATGTTTATCTCAGGGTTCAAACTGTTTAAATAAAAATAAAAGACCTGATGCTTCCATTTAATTTCCCTGCGTCACATAAAGTCACAGCTCCTGCCACGTAACTGGGGAAAGAGTTAGGAACTGGTCAAAGAGGGAGACTTGATATACTGAATCACAGGGACATGACGCTGAAAATCCACGGGATGATAATGCCAGAAAACGTGCACGCAGCTTTTCAGAATCAAAAAGTTACACAGCAGAAACCTTTATCACCAGCAAATCTCCTGAAATTGGGAAGGCTGTCAAAATCACACTCATGCCTCCAGGGATGTTCTCTCTGCCTGTATTGGAAATGAATGGATTATCAGCGCTTTCCTTTCCCATCCTCAGAAAGAAGTTTAAAATGGTTCAAGGAGCATCTTATGAAACGGTCCAGCTTTTAAGACAAAAAAAGGCTGGAAAATGAGATTAGAATCTGATTTGTGCATGATGACCTGCTCAGACACAATGAACGAAAGGGCCTTTCCACAAATGACTCTAAAATGATTTGAGCCCATCTTCAAAGACCAGACCAAGGTATTAACGTGGACCCCAAGGTTGAATCTATGCACCTTCTGCTGGGCTCATATGCCTCTTCTAACTGGGCAGATCAACCATCAAAACCCAGGAACTTTAGATGTACCAATCTTAACAGTCAGTCTTAGGAAGCTGTCAGGATGGGATGTGTGGTGTGCTGGAGGATCCATGCTGGAACCTCAATTCTTCACAATCGAGATAAATGCTTGGGGTGAAGGAACCGGAGATTTGGTAGCTAAACCTGCTGATAACACAAAGATGGATAGAAAAGGAGTTGTGAAGGGGACATGAGGAGCCTACAAAGGGATAGAAATAGGTTAAGTGATTAAGCAAATACCTGGTAAAAATAGCCATGAAGACTGAAAAAAAAGCAGCATGTTATCTGAATGGCGAGATGTTGCAGAGCTCCAAGCTGCAGAGAGATGTGGGTAGCCTCACGCATGAATCACAGGAGGTTAGTCTGCAGGGACAGCAAGGGATCAGGAAAGCTAACAGAATATTGTGTTTAATTGTGAGGGGAACTGAATGTAAGAGTTGAGAGTTTATACTTCAGTTATACAGGGCATTGGTGAGACCAAAGCCTTCCAAATGTAGGGATTCTATGATTCTATTCTATGACCATGTCTGGAGTATTTGTCACTATACTTAAGGATGGATGTTCGTGCATTGGAAGCAGTTCAGAGAAGATTTACCAGATTAATACTTACAACGAGCAGATCCCCTCAAGAGGAAAGGCTAGACTGACTAGGCCTATACCCTCTGGAGTTTAGAAGAGTCAGCAGCAACTTAATTGAAAAATAAATGATCCTGAAGGGACTTGACCAAGTGAATGATTTTTCCTTTTGTGGGAAAATCTAGAACTAGAGGTTATAGTTCAACAATAAGGGATTGGCCATTTTAGACAGAGATAAAGAAAATATTTTCTCTCAGAGGGTTGCGTCTCTTTGGAATTCTCTTCCTCAAAAGGCAGTGAATGCAGAATCTTTAAATACTTTTAAGGCACAGACAGACAGATTCTTGATTAACAATGGGCTGAAAGATTATCAGGGATATGCAGGAATGTAGAGTTGATGTTAAAATCAGAACTGCCATAATCTTATAGAACACTGGAGCAGTATTGAAGGGCTGAGTGGCCATCGTTCGTTTGTAAACTAAACTCCCTCTGACACCTTTGGCTTGCAAGAGTCAAGCAGAGGTTCCATCCCTCACCCAGCCCTGCATAATCTCTGATGTCAGTTGTCTGCCCTCTTACTGGAAAGGTTGAGGACTTTCAGCCTCTGCATTCTATCAGTCAACAATCTCCCAACTGTATCTTTTCCCTCTTGGCAGCAGACTTAGCAATACTCTATCAACTCTCACTGACAGCCTTACAGTATCTCCATAGACATCCACAGCAGTAAACATCCATTTTTTTTTTGTCTCTCTTACATATTATGCCAGCTCGAATTGTGAAGTAAAAAGTGTCTCTTTCAAAGAAGATGGGCTTTCATAATTTCGAGCTACCACAGGGTCTGTCCTGGCTTCCCAAACAACTGTCTCTCTGCCAGCGTTTTGTTTTAAAGCAGCATTACTAGAAACAGCATCAACAAAGATATCTCATCTCAAGATTTTACCGAGCCATCCAAACAAATCAAAGACCTGGAACAACTTCTTGAGCACATCCAAGATGCTTCATGTCAAAATGTGTTGAGTTTGTGATAAACACCGTTTGTCTAACATATGAAAAAGTATCCTCTGGTTCTTGTGAGGATTCAGGTAATTTTAAAATGGACATTACTTGCCTACTTTACATTTCTTTGAGCTTTTTAAAGTTTAAAGTCTAATTAATTTAATTATTAATCAGATAATCAGTCTTTTGTAATCAGCTATCAGGATAAACCTTTCAAATTTTTAAAGTGACCTATGCTACATTCCATGAAAATACATTTTACAAAAAACAGAAATACTGTGCAAGTCACAAAGATCATTTGAGCATATGCTTGAAAAAACTGCAAGAAAGCACAGACATATGGGACCAGATATCCTGAAGAGTGTTAATCTCCTCAAAATGCAGCTCTGCTCCCGCTACTTTCCTGTTCGGACTGAGCTCAGTTTCGCCTGCTGGAAATTTCAATCCCAGGTCTTCCAGAAATGTGGAGCAAAAAACCAGAGATCAAAAATATCCCTCGTAATGCAAGATAATCGGAGGAGATGCCAAATCACTGCCCCCTTAGTCAGTTGCTAGTTGTAAGATCTAAATATCCAGCAGCACAGCCAAACACTTTGACAGTTCCTGTGAAAAGGTAGCTATGTGAAATAAGTCTGGAGTTAGGGTGATAGTTGGTTTAAGAGTTATGGTGCCTGGTGGGTAGCGTGCCAGATAGGTAGGGTGCCAGGTAAGTGACCAAGTGCTTAGGGTAAGTCATGGGGCAGATGTTGGAGAAATGGTGATGGTTTTGGGTCTCTGGGCTTTCAGTCTGCTAGGGGAATAGTGTGTGTGTGTGTTATGTTGAGTTTACTGTGTCTGGTCAGAAGATGTAACAGCGATCAGGGTGTGCATTTGTATGGTGGGGGCTGGGGGTGGGGCTGGCTAGTGGGTTGAAGGATCAGCTAGACAGTTATCCAGGAGTTAGAGTAGACTTTAAATTGTCTAAACTTTCCTGGGTATCTTTGGGCTAAAATGAAGTGAATCCACCTGAATTATTTGCCTTTTATGGATTCTTTTGGAGGGTTCCAGAAACAGGGGGTCATTGCCCATCAGAATCTTCCATTTCTCAAGCAATTCTCACCGAGTGCACTGCACCTGTGATTCCACAATGTGCATCTCCACTCTGTGCTCTAATGATCTCCTGGTCATTGGACTATCTGGACCATGGTTTAGTTTCCTGGTAATCTGAAAAATGTTGTTGTAATATTAAGAAAGCCTCAGCATAAGAGAGCTGGTGGAATGGCCAGTTTTGTGGCTGTAAGTAGTTCAAGCAAAAGCTTCGATGGATGGATAGGATTAAGAAGCTTATAGTTACTTGTGCATTAAACTTGGGTCCAAAATTTCACCCTATCTTTTAAGCCATGCTGTTTCTTTAAGTCTAGATCATAGAAGAATAATAGAATCCCTACAGCATGGCAGCAGCCCATTCAGCCCATCAAGTTGACACCAACCCTCTGAAGGGCATCTCAACCAGACCCATTTCTCTACCCTAACCCTGTAACCCTGCATTTCCCATGGCTAATTCACCCAGCCTGCACATCCCTAGACACTACGGGCAATTTAACATGGCCAATCCACCTAACCTGCACATCTTTGGACTGTGGGAGGAAACTGGAACACCCAGAGAAAACCCATGCAGCCACAGGGGAAATGTGCAATCTCTACACAGACAGTCACCCAAGTGTGGAATCAAATGTGGGTCCCCAGTGATGTGAGGCAGCTGTGCTAACCACTGAACCACTGGCTTTCCTTGTGTCTCTCTGGGGACAAACTCAAAAGGGAGCTCTAGGTCCCTATATCTATCAAAGGGACATTTTGGTTAATGATTCAATTAAAGCTCAGCTACCATGTCTGTGAGCTGCAGTTTCTACATTAGCAAAACTGGCAGGAGCTCCCACTGTCCACCCACTCTAACATTGGGAATGGCATCAGAGATTATGCTATTTCCATGGAATGTCAAATTTTCCAAGAGAGTAACGATTGGGAAAACTTTGGTGAGAATGAAAGCCTCATACTCCTGATTGCCAAGTAGAGTCATAGAGATGTACAGCACCGAAACAGACTCTTCCGTTCAACTTGTCCATGCCGACTAGATATCCCAACCCAATCTAGTCCCACCTGCCAGCACCTGGCCCATATCCCTCCAAACCCTTCCTATTCATCTACCCATCCAAATGCCTTTTAAATATTGCAATTGCACCAGCCTCCACCACTTCCTCTGGCAGCTCATTCCATACACGTACCACCCTCTGCGTGAAAAAGTTGCCCCTTAGGTCTCTTTTATATCTTTCCCCTCTCACCCAAACGTCTAGTTCTGGACTCCCCCACCATGGGAAAAAAGACCATGTTTGTTTACCTTATCCATGCCCCTCATGATTTAATAAACTTCTATAAGGTCACCATTCAGCCTCTTGACGCTCCAGTAGTTCATTCTAGTGGTGGAAAATCCTGAGCTTTGCACGATTCCCCATAACTCATGTAATTGGACAACACAAGCAGAAAGAACAGCCACTAATGAAATAATTTCAGAATGGGCACGTCATATTCTTGAAATGACGATGCTAAGGGGTAAACAGTGTGCATCGAAATTTGTTTTGAAGCTTCATGTTAACAGTAAACACTGCCCAGTGGATCTTGGTGACAGCCCGTAGCAGTCATTGAAGGATTAAACAGCTGACTGTAACATTTGATAGTGTTGAAATAAAGCCAGTGATAGCCAATAGGAAACTGTGGTATTTCAAATCATCCACGCAAATATGAAACCCTTGCAGAGTTCAGCCATATGTCAAGCTCTCATGCATTCAGTTCCAATGTACTTGAAAAATGAGACTGTCAATTTTAGCCTGGAATTGCACACGCAGCCTGTGTGACCTCACCAGTACTGAAAGGGATCCTTCATCGTACAGAGGTCCAATCACTTCCCTATTGAGACTTGTGTGAGCTTGAGTGTGCACAGGAGGCTCAGATGTACAACAAAGTGTAGAAGGGATTCTCTTATCCGTCTTCATACTTAACGACCATTCCCTCTGAAAAACAGGTGGAGAGGATGGGACTGCTTCCACCATCTGTTTGTACAGACAGTGACATCTGGCAACACATTCACATACATGCAATGCCCAAAATGTATTCAAGACAGAACCGCACATGATTTTGAATTTAGAGATGAATCTGTGTGTTTCTTGAGTTTTTTTTATTTTAACTGATTTCAGTATGTTTATTGGGACAATATATGAGAAGGTAAGATTGCTGACTGCCACACTGAACTCCCCCCAGCTGGTGATGATGAAGTTCTTTTGTTGTAACTTTGCAGAGACAAACAAAATGGGTGAAACCTGAATGTTCTGTTTAAACAGCAGAATGAATTCTAGGTGGGGGACTCAAACACCTGAATAACAGGCCTTCTGGTTAGACTTGCCAAACTCTATCTCCTCTGGGATTACTGAATAATTAGGACTGGCAGTGAAATGATGATTCGGAATCATCACAACGGAATGTACAGGATTTAAAGGGCCACTGGTAATCTTCACAGCTGATGCATTGTGATTCGCACTGTGGTGACTTGGAGAAGCCCCTTCTGACAAAACTGAAAGGGGGGAGGTCTGTGGTGATGTTGTGATATAGTTCACTCAGGGCATTTGAGTTGCTGAGGCAATGTGCACTTTTTTGTTTAAACATGCACATTATAGTCTAGAGCTATGAACATTCTTTTGAATCATGTGTCTGACCAGAAATCTCTCCAGCTCCTACCATCTGCCATTGACAGTCTTTGCAGATTGACACTCAGCCTGTTTGGTCATATTAGGAATACAGGTTGTTCTGCTATAATGCATGTTTTGTTAATGCAAATTCACTACAACACAATTGACCAATTGGGGACATGGTTTCTAAAGCATGAATTTTTAAAGCATTTACTGTTGTAATGTGATTCTGACCCCATTAGTTTAAATGGTGCTACTATCACACAATTTTCTTATAACATGGGCTTGCACGAGAATAGAACTACTGTGTTATAGTAGAACCGACTGTACACTTTCCTAGATACTTAAGTCCTTAATTGGATACTTCTGGCTTAGAGACAGAGAAACTGACTACTGCAACACAAGATCTCCCGGGCAAGATCTGTAGCCACTTCATGTTGTCTTCAGATGGTGGCAGTTTCTCATCCTAACCCTTGATGTCCTTGGGCTGAAAGTTTAAGTGGTTTACGGATTTTGACACAGTGGCACTGGAAGAAAAGTAATGTGTGTACGGTCGAGGAGGATTCGTAAGTTGGAGAAAACATGGAGACGATGGTCTTCCCCTATACAGACTGTCCTTCTCCTTCTAGTTACAGCTTGCTGCAGAATATTCACTCATCATAACGATCATTTCACCTTGCCTTGAAAACAAGTTAAGTTAAAATTTGATGTCTATAATGTCACAGTAAAACATGATGCCAGAAGTTTTTTGATATCACCAACTAAATACATGGATTTGTTTTCAAATTTTGATAAAGATAGTTTTGTGAAAGAAACACCAACATTTTTGTTTTGTAAAAAATGTGGCATAGTCTCTACATTCTTCTGTAATACATTGAATGTAATGACATTGAATCGGTTAATAAATCTGGATTTTTAAAAAAATGTCTAGTCTTGGGAATGCTGCCATGCTTTGGCATCTTCACGGGAAAGAAAATGTACCATTCTTACCTGGTCTGGCTTGTATGTGAGGAGAGAGTGAGGACTGCAGATACTGGAGATCAGAGTCGAAGAGTGTGGTGCTGGAAAAACACAGCCGGTCAGGCAGCATCCGAGGAGCCGGAGAATTGACATTTTGGGCATAAGCCCTTCATCATTCCTGCTGCAGTGCTTATGCCTGAAAAGTCGATTCACCTTCCTCTCAGATTCTGCCTGACCTGCTGTGCTTTTTCAGCACCACACTCTTTGATTTGGCTTATATGTCTCGCCAGGCCTACAACTCTCTGAAATGGCTGAGTAAGCCACTCAGTTCAAGGGGTAGGCATCACATACTGGCCCAGTGATGGCCACATCCCATGATGATTTTTTTTAAAAAGCCAGTGTTACACTGGCACAGCATACACTGTTAAATAGCATTTAGCTGCCCTCCTCTCAAACAAGAACAGCTCTCGATTACTTTCTAATGAAGCTGGAAACCCATTGAATTCCAGTCACATTTAGTGGTGTAGAATAACAACATTGCTATTGACTTCACCAGCATGATAACATTCACTGAATTGGCTGTGGTGCCTGGACATCTATTACCAGCAGGGGGAGCTCTTAGCATCCTAAGTGGATTGTAAGGTGCTCACACATCACTGCCATTTACATTATACTGCAGTAATGTGGTGTAATGCACTAACAGTAAGGTACGGTTTCATAATTAATGACACTGGATAAATTTTGATAAAAGCTAGTTATACGGCGTAAACCCAGCAGACTTATGAGTGACTTTTAATTTCAATACGGTTGGCTTCCTCCCTTGGTTTTGAGCATCTGTTTTCAGATTAACTGTGCTTCTGACAATCCTCCTGGGAATATTTTACACAATTTTCCTGCCGTCGTTATCTTCTGAACCAACTTTCTCATTTCCCCAAGACTGGAGTCAAGGCCTCAGCACTTGTTGCAGCAAAGCATGAATCCAACAAGAAAGATCCACTAACATTTGCTGCTGATCAACTGCCCATGCTTATGGGAGCATCCCTGCATTGCCCCAAACAGCAAAATAACATGAACCACATGAGTAAAATAAAATCGCTGCTCTGCTATGTGTGTCCTTTGCATGTGCAACCAACTTATAAAACACCTTGCACTAAGTACACAAATCTGTGATACTAAGTACTCTAATGCGTATGCCAATGGGACAGCGACAACTACAGTACTGGATTAGTGGTGCTGGAAGAGCACAGCAGTTCAGGCAGCATCCAAGGAGCTTCGAAATCGACGTTTACAGTACTGACTGCTTTTCTTTGCTAACTCCCTCAGTTCCCACTATCACCCAGTTCTTGGACATACCCTATGCTGGGCTCTATGTTTTGCAGGCTTATCACATCATTCATCAAATCTGAAATTCTGTCCTGTTACAGTGTAAACAAGTTTGACCTAGTAAAGGACACTGACATTCTATCCCTGATTAGCAAGCAGGCATTAGATAACCAAGCAAGTAGCAAGCTGCTGCATGTCCTCTGGAAAACTTGTTTTCAACTGTAATCAGGAAAGAATATTATCTATGCAGTATCAGTGATTTTGTGAAATAGCTTGCATTATTTTTAAAGCTGGTAGGTAGTACTGCTGGAGCTGCTGCAGATTCTGTTTTGATGCAATAGGGCGATTGCATATACATCTAAACCAGTAATTTGGAATTAATAGGCAGGCCAAACTTGCTCAGTTATTAGCACTCATCCTACAGAATTCAGAAGGTTCTGGATTCCAGAAGATCATCAACTATCATTTCCACCATTTCCAGCAAGATGCCATCACCAGACACATCACTCCCCTCCCTCATCTGCCTTCCGCAGGGACCCGTTCCTCTGGGACACCCCGGTCCACTCTTCCTTCACTCCTAACACCTCCCACCCCAACAACACCTTCCCCTGTGACCTCCGAAGGTGTAACACCTGCCCATTTACCTCCTCAGTATCCAAACACACCTTCCAGGTGAAGCAGCACTTTACCTGCACTTCACACAGTCGAGTCTACTGCATTCACTGCTCACAATGCGATCTCCTCTACACGGGGGAAATGAAGCGTGGACTGGGTGATCGCTTCACAGAACATCTACGTTCTGCCCACAAAAAAGACCCTGAACTTCCAGTTGCCTGCCACCACCCTGTTTGCTGGCCAACAGCTCTCTCTCAGGCTTGCTGCAGTGCTCCAGTGAAGCTCAGCACAAGCTGGAAGAACAACATGTCATTTTCCACTTGGGAACCCTGCAGCCCCCTGGACTCAAATCAAGTTCACTAACTTTAGGGCTCTCCCATGTCCTAGCCTCCAACCCCACACACCAGGTCCTGTTAACACGTAATCTGCTATTACATATGACCTATTGTTAGCCACTAACAGTCTCCAATAAGAGCTATTCACCCTCCCAGCGGGATTGTTATTCACTCCCGTCCAACTGTTCTTCCCTCTCTTTGGGTTTTATCATTTATATCTCACCCCCTTCCCCCAGTGGTATATTTTGTATATAAACCGACATTTTCCGAGCTGTCATTAGTTCTGGGGATGGTGTGCTGGACCCGAAACATTAACTCGGGTTTTTCTTCACAGATGCTGCCAGACCTGCTGAGCTTTTCCAGCAACCTCTGTTTTTGTTTCTGGGTTCCAGATGTAGTATGGAATTCAGCATGCAAATGTAGACTGAAAGTCGTTGCTATAGTGAGGAATGCTGAATTGGTGGAGGTTGCGTCTTTCAGCGGGAACTTTAAACCGAAACCCCAGCTGCCTATTCCGGGTGTCACTAGTCACAGGAACACGGTAAGTGGATCAGGCCACTTAGCCCTTAAACCTCCAAGGCATTTTTCTCCCTGCATTTCCCCCAACATTCTTTTTCAGGCAGAAGCAAACAGATTATTCCCTCCTTCCAGTTTCTACTTCCAGGACTTTGCGGTCTAAAAATTGGCTGCAGATATGTTTGCTTAATTGCCTTGAAACTAGTTATTTGGATCTAAAGAGCTGAGGATGTAATTATAGAATGCTGCCAACTCTGAAGGAGACTCTGCAGTCCGTATCAGCTCGCTCTCAGCATGTCCCACTCCCGGGATTTGTTTTTACTGCCCTGTAAGTCTTTTCCATTTGGATAATTGTCCTATTCCTATTTGAAAGCCAGGATTGACTCTGCCTCTCAGGTAGTGCATTCCAGATCCCAACCACGGTTCAGTTCAATGTTTTCTCCATGCCACCTTTGGTTTGTTTGTCATTCACCTGAAATTGCTGTTCTCCAGGACATGACCCTTCCACCCATGAAAAGATTCCCTCTATTTTCTTGTCCAGATCCCAAATTCACCAAAATCAAAATTTCCTCTTCAAAGGAGAAACACTCTCATTTCTCCCATCTGTCCACATTAATGAAGTTCTCCATTTCTGAAACCTTTTTCACAAATCTCATCAGCACACCCTTCTCTAAGCTTTCAAATCCCTCCAAAAGGAACATTCTCATAATTGGGCACAAACAGTATTCCAGTTGAAACCAATTCCAGTATTTTATAACGGTTCACCACAATTTCCTTGTTTTCGGATTCCATTTCTCTGCTTATTACGATTGGACGAGTCAGAGCTAATGTGATGATTGGACAAGTCAGAGCCCAGAATGAAACCTTTATGTTGCTTGTTTTATTTTAGATTAGATTAGATTACTTAGATTACTTAGAGTGTGGAAACAGGCCCTTCGGCCCAACAAGTCCACACTGTCCTGCCGAAGCGCAACCCACCCATTCCCCTACATCTACCCCTTACCTAACACTACGGGCAATTTAGCATGGCCAATTCACCTGACCTGCACATCTTTGGACTGTGGGAGGAAACCGGAGCACCCGGAGGAAACCCACGCAGACACGGGGAGAATGTGCAAACTCCACACAGTCAGTCGCCTGAGGCGGGAATTGAACCCGGGTCTCTGGTGCTGTGAGGCAGCAGTGCTAACCACAGTGCCACCGTGCCGCCCTAATTGGTCATCACTGAAGCATAAGCACAGAAGGCTGAAGGTCCAACTTTAGACAGGCAGGAGGCTGGGAGAACACAGCAAGCCAGGCAGCAGCAGGAGATGGAAATGGTGTATCTCTTCTTTAGGTCCCACTGGGTAATTCCCCCATTGCTGGAACCTTCCAGAAGTATCTAGTTAAATTAGAGTTCAGATGGTTTCCTTGCAGTTACATAAACAGTCACCAAGGAAACATTAGATACTGATCTAATCCTGAGCAGCTATCGGACTAACCACCATATGTCATACACTCCACTCTACACCTCCCTTAGATACTTAACACCCTGGGATCCTGATCTAACTTCACACCCTACCCCCACCCCAGGACTCAATAACACTCCCCTACATCTCGGACCTAACATGTCCCTTTCACTCCTGCAGCTGATACACCCACTCTGTCTCTCTGGGACCCGAAATCCCCTTTCCCCAATGTTGGAGTCAGCTCCTCTCCTCCAGCAACCCCTGCAGCACCTGTAAAATCTCACTAGCAATTTTACACACCATCATTGGACCGGAACCCTGTTCCCATGACACTGGACCGGAAGCTCCTTCCCTTGCCCAGAGACCTGAAGCCCCTTCACCTGCTGCTTGGCCTGACCTCTGTCACTGCAGGCACCAACCCCCCCCCCCTCCCCTTTCCCCACTCTGGAATCAGACTCCCAAATGGACCAGATACTTCCTGCCTACCCTGACCTACTGGGAGCACTCCATCACCTATCTAGCACCCTTGCCAACATGTCCTGTCACCTTATCCTGACCTACACTGCACCTTACCTGCCTGGCACCCTATCCTCATACTTAACCTATGTACTTACTGTTCCATGGGAGCTGTCCCATTGGCTGCCTGTGATGTTGGACCTTTAACTCACAGGAGAGAACAACTCAATGCTGTGAGAAGGCAGTGTGGTTTGCATTCTGCATGACAAGGGCCCTGTCCGTCAGAGTGTAAGTACGGCTCCACATTTCTGAAGGAACCCTCAATGGAATTGCCGGTCAGAAATTAGATGCATTAGTGGTTGTCTTCCAAAACACTACAGCTTCTGTAGCAGTTTGTACAAATTGAGTATAACTCCACTATTTAAAAACAAAGGATGGAGAGAACGAGCAAAGATTTGCAGGCCAATTAGTCCAAGTTCAACTGGAGGGGATAGTGCTAGCGTCCATTATGAAAGATAATATTCCATATAGTTCATAATGGGTGAATGCACTTGGAAGATCCAGGGGCAGCATGGGGCTGAGGTGTGCACATAGTTTGACTTGGGAGCATGAGGCATCATGGAGTGTGGGTGAAAGGGCAGTGACACAGCAGTGTGTAATAGGGGTGAGAGAGGGAGCGTGAGGACTAGACAGCTTTATATTCCTCATCATAACTGGTACAGAGTCCACACAGAGACAGGCCTTTTAGACACTGCATCAGCATTCCATGGCCAGCCTGCAATACCTCCCCAGCCCATCCCCTTCCAAGGTGGGCAAGCCAAGCCACAAAATGACCCTATTTCAGCATCCACACCAACATCAGTGATTCTGAAGCTTGTAATTTTAAATAAACCTGTTGGACTCCAAGCTGGTGTCATGTGACTTCTGACCAAATGTCGCTGACCTAGCAATCCAAAAGACAAATGCTTTGGGGACATGCAGCTAACCAAGTTTAAAATCAATTAATAAACCTGCAATATAAAGCTAATCTCAGATGGTGACCATGACAACCTTTATTGGCTTGTTATAAAAACCTCATGCCCATTAGGGAACAAAATCCACCATCCTTAGAGAGTTTATCCTACATGTGATACTAGAGCCCACAGGAATATGGCTGACTCTTAACTGCATAACTGCTCTCTGAAGTTAAGCAACTCAATTCAATTCAGTGAAAATTAAAAAAGGACAACAAATCCTGGTATTGTCAAAAACACTCACATCCCTTCAAAAGTAGAAAGCAAAACAAAATCCACTGTTTCCTCATGGAAACAAATCAAATTTTGTCAAACGTTATTTGTTTTTTTAATAAGTCCTCCAAATCCTTTAATTCATCCAAGTTTGGCCAAGCAACTGTTAATTTTGGACTAAATAATCCCCTCCGAAAACACTCCCTCCCCTGCAATCTTTTCTGTGCAAGGGCATAAAATTTGCAATTCTCCAGTCCTCTGGCATCATCCTTATATCTCAGGTGCTACATCACTGTAAATCCTTTCTTTGTTTTGTGATTCAGTCAGATAGAACGAGACAAAACTCTAGAATTGTTCTCTTGACAATAAGTTGAAGCCAGCTAATAGCCATGCAGAGTTCTGAAAGTAACTAACCACATTTTCTGGTAACTGAGAAGAAATCCATTCATTTGATCAGAAATCAGGAGATCTTGCATTGAAAGGATGGACAGTATCATTCCAAAAGGAATCCTTCATTTCATGTGAGACTGTAACATCAAATGTCTGTGTATTTGTAGTCCTGGTGACAAAAATGTTTTTCTTCTGCAGTATGATTGTTGATGATGAGCATAAGTTCACTATACATTAATGTATAAGAACTAAGCTACATTTTTGCCAGTGCTATTTGCTTTAATGGCATGGAAATAGCTGTGAATTTAATGGATTCAGGACAGTTCATATCAAACTGAACATCTAAATATGGCTAATGTTCTAATCCTTACTGTGCAGTTGCGTGTAAATGTACTGCAATCCCAGCAAATTTGTGGCTTAAAAGTACACATAGAAAGACTGATAACAATGCCAAAAACCAACCACTGTTATTTCTGCAATGATTTCACATCCGCAGACAATATCATTGCTTTGTTTTTCTCAAAATAACCAAGCAGCTGAAACAAGTCAGTCATTCTAATGACAAACTAAACGCACAATCCTGGACAAAACTCTCCTCAGCTCTTCAAAATTAAAACAATTGCTTTGTAGCACAAGTCATTTTTTAGACAAATGTTATTTTTAATTTAGTGTCCACTTTTTTTTTAGTAACTTTCTACACTTTGAGACATGGAGGCTGTGTTTAGATCTTCACCACAACTTAGTCTGCTGGATAATCAGAATATGGGATACCTCTCCCAATTCTTCCCTCCTTCGCACTAGCACTGAAATTCTTACATTGTTCAACAATGCGATAAACAGAACATCTTTTTACACTGATGGCAGCATCCTGTTAGTGGACACATGTGTAGCCATTGCATGGTAGCAGCTTGAAATAGCTTCCTTGACCTCGCATTCAAATTTTGTTTATGTACAACTGAACAACCTCGCCTTTGAATATCAGTGCCAATGTAATGCCAAGTATGTAGGCCATACATTCTAGTGATTAGCTGACTGAATTAAAGGGCACATTCATTCACTTGTTGATAATAGGCAGTCCTCATCAACCGTGTGCTTGTCAGACCCAAAACAATGGTCTCCTGTTCGATGTGATTACTCAATTGGGCAGAACCTGCCAAACAATCCCAAATGTACGAACAGCGACATTAGCAAACATTGTTAGATCATCAGCTGAGCTCGTAATGTGGCTCATTTAAGATTGTTAGACGCAACTTACGTTCAGGTGCAGGAGCTTGTTCTCTACATACCAAGATGGAGGTTCTGGATTAGTGGTGCTGGAAGAGCACAGCAGTTCAGGCAGCTTCCAAGGAGCTTCGAAATCGACGTTTCGGGCAAAAGCCCTTCATCAGGAATAAAGGCAGTGTGCCTGAAGCGTGGAGAGATAAGCTAGAGGAGGGTGGGGGTGGGGAGAAAGTAGCATGGAGTACAATAGGTGAGTGGGGGAGGAGATGAAGGTGATAGGTCAGGGAGGAGAGGGTGGAGTGGATAGCTGGAAAAGGAGATAGGCAGGTAGGACAAGTCCGGACAAGTCATGGGGACAGTGCTGAGCTGGAAGTTTGGAACTAGGGTGAGGTGGGGGGGGAAGGGGAAATGAGGAAACTGTTGAAGTCCACATTGATGCCCTGGGGTTGAAGTGTTCCGAGGCGGAAGATGAGGTGTTCTTCCTCCAGGCGTCTGGTGGTGAGGGAGCTGCGGTGAAGGAGGCCCAGGACCTCCATGTCCTCGGCAGAGTGGGAGGGGGAGTTGAAATGTTGGGCCATGGGGCGGTGTGGTTGATTGGTGCGGGTGTCCCGGAGATGTTCCCTAAAGTGCTCTGCTGGGAGGCGCCCAGTCTCCCCAATGTAGAGGAGACTGCATCGGGAGCAACGGATACAAGAAAAGATATTAGTGGATGTGCAAGTAAAACTTTAATGGATGTGGAAGGCTCCTTTAGGGCCTTGGATAGAGGTGAGGGAGGAGGTGTGGGCGCAGGTTTTACAGTTCCTGCGGTGGCAGGGGAAAATGCCAGGATGGGAGGGTGGGTTGTAGGGGGGCGTGGACCTGGCCAGGTAGTCACGGAGGGAACGATCTTTGCGGACGGCGGAAAGGGGTGGGCTGGGAAATATATCCCTGGTGGTGGGGTCTGTTTGGAGGTGGCGGAAATGTCGGCGGATGATTTGGTTTATGCGAAGGTTGGTAGGGTGGAAGGTGAGCATCAGGGGCGTTCTGTCCTTGTTACGGTTGGAGGGGTGGGGTCTGAGGGCGGAGGTGCGGGATGTAGACAAGATGCGTTGGAGGGCATCTTTAACCATGTGGGAAGGGAAATTGCGGTCTCTAAAGAAGGAGGCCATCTGGTGTGTTCTGTGGTGGAACTGGTCCTCCTGGGAGCAGATTTGGCGGAGGTGGAGGAATTGGGAATACGGGATGGCATTTTTGCAAGAGGTAGGGTGGGAAGAGGTGTAATCCAGGTAGCTGTGGGAGTCGGTGGGTTTGTAAAAAATGTCAGTGTCAAGTCGGTCGTCATTAATGGAGATGGAGAGGTCCAGGAAGGGGAGGGAGGTGTCAGAGATGGTCCAGGTAAATTTAAGTTCAGGGTGGAATGTGTTGGTGAATGGACAGGAGAAAATTGTGCTCTAACAGCTGCTTCTTTTGAGGTTTTTTTTTTAGTGTTGAAGCAGGTTTCCTAGAGTTCTTGGAGCAGTTATTACTGTTTTATAAGCTGTTGCGTTGTCTTGGAACTTTGCAAACAAAATAAAGATGCCCAGGCCTTGTGCCTGAGCAACTCAAGCCAAGACCATTGTTTTGAGTCTGACAAGCACACACTTGATGAGAACTGTCTATTATCAACAAGTGAATCAACGTGCCCTTTAATTCAATCAGCTAATCACTAGAATGTATGGAACATGAAGGGGTTTTCAATGGCAGCCAAGTAAAGTCAACTTATCACCAACAAGCACCCTTTTTCTCCTAGAATTATAAAATGCTGCGGCTGTATTAAGTTTGGAATTCTTGCATTTATACTGATAACTGCCAGGTGAGAAGCTTTGTCGATATCTCTTTTTCTAAAACCAAGAAGTCAGAATCTCACAAGGATATGGTTCTCGTATCAGAGGATGGTGGTAATTAGCACATTTATGGAACTGTAAAGGATGCTGGTGTGTTACTGTTGGTAGGATGGGCGGTAGCTTGAACAAACCAACTCCTTCGCCCATAAAAGGAGTTGGTAATTATATTCTGTACATGATTTTCCAGAAAAAAAAAAGTTCGTTCACTGTGGCAATCCTTTCACGAATCAAAATTGGGTGAAAATTTGAATTTTCGTACTAAAAGCAATTTGGCAATATCCCTGCATGGATAGGACAACAAAAACAGCAAGGACATTTCATCACTTAGTGCTAAAGGAGAAAAGAGCCTGCAGGGTTAATAACTGCAAATGTTAATTAAATCCTTCTGCAGTGATTAGATGTTCTACCGCAACTGAGCTCATAAGTAAATTCATATATTTTAACAATTAAGTATGGCATGTGATTGACTACTTTAAAATTGATGTTGCTGTAGACTTATTGCATCTGGTGGAGCTATGGAAAAACACAGGATCATAAGACTTACAGCAGCATATGGCCCTCACAAGATGAATTGACATGATATATTAATACTTGTTAATTGCAAAATCAGTGTTGAACTCACCAAAAGCAGTTCCTGATAACCAGTTTACAATCTAATAAATCTTGCTGATTGTCAGCCTGACAACTGGGTTGGCTGAAGATGGTGTTTTGGGAGGATGAAGAACTGATGCTTTCAGGTGCAACTGGATAAATTCAACTTGCTAAACAAAAGCTACTGATTTCCCAGATTCTTGAGGGCAGTATTCTCCTGTGCATCAATTCTTCTGAATTTATAGAATCCCTGCAGTGTAGAAACAGGCCATTTGGCCCAAGACATCCATACTGACCTTCTAAAGAGTATCTCACCCAGACCCATTCCCCTACCTTATCACTCTCCATTTCCCCTAACTAATGCACCTACCTACACATCCCTGAACATTATGGGTAATTTAACACGACCAATTCACTTAACCTACACATCTTTGAACTGTGGGAGGAAACCGGAGCACCTGGAGGAAACCCACGCAGACACGGGGAGAATGTGCAAACTCCACACAGACAGTCGCCCGAGGCTGGAATCAAATCCAGTTCTCTGGTGCTGTGAGGCAGCAGTGCTAACCACTGAGTCATCATGCCACCCATCAAGACAACTGAATACCTACACATTGTTCAGTGGTCAGATGAAAATTACATGACATGACATACATTGAACTAATTTTCATCAAGAGATTTGGCAAAGTGCTTTATGTTAACATTCAAATCAGCAGAGGTAGAAACAGAGGTAGAAACACTAAAGTTTGCAATCACCTGATATGTGAGGTATTGAAAGTGCCTTGACATCTTTTCAGATATCTGAATGGAGCACTTAGGAGGCATACTTACTCAATTAATAAAAATTGTCCTCCAAACAAGCTACATCAGGAGGCACCAATTCTGGGATATGACCACAATCCAAGATAATCCTGCTGGTGAACATTAGTGAGTACATACACTGCTTTGTTTCACTCAGGCAATGGAACACTGGGATAAATGCTTAATAATAATCATGTAACCTATCCCAGAGCTACTTTCGCCTTTAACTGGAGGAATCAATTATAAACCAGTTAATTAAGCAGATAGAATGTTTGGATTTGGATCATAGTATAACTATCATTGAATTAGTACTTGTCACTGTGTATTGATACATTAATGTCAATGCGTTTATTGGGTTACTATTTAGCGGATAAAAGTTCTCCATGCTATTTCTGAAAAAAGATGAACATTCACATCAAATTCCTGTTTCAATAATGTTATTTACTTTTTTTTCAAAATTAAATATAAATTTGTGAGTTTAACAACTATTAAGTGTACATTAAACTTTGACACAAATGGGTTAAGCAATGGAAAAACTTCTCCAGAAAACATGAAGCATCAGTATCATTGTATATTATCACAACCAATGTGTCTTACTGTCTGACAGCATTTCAATAATTTTGTTAGTTCTGTTTGAACTGCAGTGGGCCACGTGATCTACAATATTTCAGGGAAAATCAGAGTTGAGGAGAATGTGAAGGTATTTTCTCTCCGGAATGTTGCCTAGTTTCCCTCATCTGCCTTGGGGGAAACTCCCCTGATGGTGGGATCTTTACTCTGGTCCTCGGTATGGAATGTGGTTGATGTGTCCCACTGCATTAGACATGGGGGGCTAATGAGTGCCAGTGTGGACTGTTTATAGGGTCACTACAGTTCAGAGACTTCCATTTTGTTAAATATGGCTCTTTAGTCCTCACATCCTGTTGTCTTCCCACCTAGTCTCCAAATCATTTTCACACTCCCATGCCAATTTAATGCCAACCCATGCCCCACACATCCCCATGGCCCTTACTTTCTCCGTGTCAACTCAGTCAATATCCACTACAAGCAGACATCTGGAGCCATGTTAAGATGTAATATGTTGTTATCTGTGGATGAGTGACCTGCTACCAAATCAGAAAGGCTTAGGCCTGTCAACAACAATATGATTGGCTCCCAGGTCATTGACAAATCAAGTCAGGGGAGGGGGAGTGATGAGTGAGCTGGGGAGAAACCATCCAACCTCTGGAGTTGTTGGTGTTTTCGCTCTGCAGTAATAACCATCAAAAGCCTGAAGAGAGCCAGTTTATTAACCCTTTCTGGTTGTTATAAGCAGTAATTTTTAATTGATTAGCCAAAGATCTTGTGAACCAGTCAACTTGTGCCTTCTGCAAACAAGTGAAAATATCTGCATCATCTCAGCAAACCCTATAGACAGGGACTACTGAATTGACTTCCAGTCTTTTCCTCCAACCATAAACACCCATTTTATTTTTCTATCTATCTATGTGTGTCACTCTGTCTATACGTGCACACAGAGGGAGAGTTTATTGGGGGGGGGGGGGGGGTTAGAGGTTTTACTGGTATGGTTACATTTTGATGGTATATAATCGTTTATCCATAGTTAGAATCTATTTATCATCAATAGTCATCTTTGTTAAGTACAGAAACCTGGTCCATGCGTTTGGTCAGTCTGGGTCAGAAAGACAGGTAAATGGAAGAATTCCGCGTGCAACTTAAGATCAGTTATGATAACTCTGGAACTACTGATGTTTGATTTCCAGCACACATCTCCAGTGAGGCATAACTAAAATGAAACATACTTGGTCAGCACTTTATGACGACACAGGGCTCTCACTATCATTTGACTGAACTTGAGAGAAACCATTACAATGGAGGTCAGAAAAAAGTTTTGCAAATGTCACAATTATGTTTCCTGTCTATCAGCTAGCAGTAAATACAGAACCGTGCTAAACAAAAGGACTCTTTCAGCTGGGAGGAGAGTCTGATTGATTCAGGATAAAATGTGATGGTGCCTGTAAATGTTTGGCCCTGTCTCCATGCTTCCTCACAGTCTTCATTATCATGCAGACATTACCCTGTTATTTTCTAACATTTGCACATAAGCACCATTCACCTGGCATCTCTTGGGTTGGGAATGTCTTGTTCTTGTATTACTATTGCAATCTGAAAACATTAGGCCTACTAAAACAGGGACAGCTGCTCTCCCGTCACTCATTCAGGTAGAAGAAGCTTTAAAGCTTTTACAAGTCTCTAATCTTTGCTTACGAACTTCTGCATTCAAAGATATATTCACCTCGAACAGCTAAAGATAAACAGGGGTAATGTTTCTCCATTGGATGGCATAAAACTCGGGATACAGACAAGGTTTGGCCATAGGAAGAACCTGATCAGTTTTCAGCAAAGCAGCAGGTACTGTGTCCAGAAAATGGATTGCTTTGCCCGGTGAGAGTATCACATAGATGCTCAATTTGCTTCATTGCTTTGCTATCCACAGTTCACCCAAAGGAAACTTTACCCCCTTGTGAAGGATAAAGTTGGACAATGTCATTAATGGAAGGCCCTCCTTTTTTGACACCATCACCAAGTTGTTCTAAGTTGCTGCGACCAGGGTTGTGATGGAGCAGACCAAAAGAGATAGGAACAGAAGTAGGCCATTTGGCCCCTTTGAGCCAGCTTTTCCATTCAATAGGACAAGGCTGACCTGACACTTCTTACCCTTTCCCCGTAATCCTTGCTTCCTTCAAGCCCTTGCTGATCTCAGCCTCTGCTGGACCCGTGCTATGCTTTGCACATTTGAAGCAATAAGGCAACTAAACTCCGATGCTGAGGAGCTGAGGGAGTGGGGGCAGTCTTCTGGAAGACGGGGATGAAGACACTGGGGAGAACAAAGTTCACCTTGTCTGTGAAGACTACTCAGCTACATCGAGCACTACAAGCCAGCCAGGACCTGATTGATTCAGTGTTCTAGTAGATGAGAGCTGGGAGCAACCAACCATCATGGAATGTTAAATATTCATTCATCACCAGGCCAGCATTGAGCTTGCATTGTTGGGGGAGCTGCAGCCTCGATGTGCTTTGTTTCTGGTTGATTGTGCTAGCTGTAAGTAAATGTACTGGCTGTTTGGAATTGTGCAATCAATTTTCTGCGTGTCATGATCCCCCAACTGGACAATACCAAACTGCAGGTCTCCTATGGGCACTAGGGACAGAATGGCAGCTATAGCGAGGAACATGTAAAAGGTGTGGCCTGTTGGTTAAACAGCAAACTAGAGTGAAAGAATGGGCTTGCATCTGTAAGGAAGTGTCAGCCAAGTGAGCAGTATGGTTTTGTGCGGTGAGCAGTATGGCTTTGATTCTGCTGTGCCATTACGTTCTGGGTGAGAGGCAATGCTGGATTGCCAACATTTGTCCGGGCACACAGTGGCCCTTTTAAAAGATGGTGCAGGCACTAGGGACACCAGTCTTTTGACAATTTCTGGTGTATAATGAATCATTCTGGGAATAGCGGGGCTGGAATCAGACTGGAGGGACCCTATACCCACAGGGTCATTAACGAGGTGACTATAGGAAGACACAGTGAGTAATCTTGCTAGGCCTCGTGGTGGAACACCCTCCTAAAGAAACTTGACAACTGATGCTTAGTGAAAAAAAATCCTAACTTTCAGCCCAGTATTTCCTATGTGGTATTGTCAATTACTCAACAGATAGACAGGGTAAGGTGGCCAGAACAAGTTGACAATTCACTGTATTTATGAGCTTCAGGCTTCCTTTTGATCCTTGTTCATTTTACCAGATTTCATTTGATCTGCTTTCTGATACTCTATTAGCATAACTATGTTTCGGATCGACACAATGACCCACACAACAGGATCACAAGGCATCAGCTGTGTTTAATGTCGAGTTGTCATGTCAGCAATCTGTGTTGGAAGCACAGGTCAATTTTTCGATTTCATTGTAATTAATTCCTCCTTAATCTTACTACTAATGCACTGTGTATTGTTCAATATTGCTCTGATGCAATGCCCTTTTTGTGAAAACCCTAGGGTATAGGCATTGTGAGAAAAAGAATACATAATCTAGTGAAGGAAGGAAATCAAAGATACTACAAACAAATATGGTATGCATGTATATTTGTGAATAATAGAATTAACTGATTTGAAGGAACAAATTACTAAAACTAAAATGTTTCTGATTCTCTGTTATGTTGTGCATTAATTAGAAAAACACATGTTTTACAAACATTATACTGATTGAGCGACATTTCTTATTTAGCCTGGTATAACACAAAGATTTTAATAACTGTTTTATGCCCTTCCTTCTTTTTAACATCTGTGAATCACATTTTAACCACAATCTTAAATGCTTCCCATGCCTTTGATTCTATATGGCCACGCACTCAAAAGTTTCATTTTTGGGGGCAAAATAAAACTGAACATGAAACAAAGTGTCCTCTTCAATTTAAGGCAGTTTTACTGAGAATATCAGCAACAAGCTGAAGTAAAACCCAACACTGTTACACGGAAGGTAGACAGAGATGAGGGTGAACATGCTCTTTGTTTGTGAATGATTCAATTGCCAGCTCATAGTTCCCAAGAAAGGTCACTCATTCCATGAGCGTTAACAAAAGTTGCTATGATCTAGCAATGAAACAGGTAATGTCCTGGAAAATAATGTGCTAAAATAAAGCCGAAACTCTCAGATATACACCGCTGGTTAAGCCCTTAACAGTTTTGATTTCAGACAACGCTGAATTGAAATAGCACTGTTGTATTTTTACAGTTAAGTACCATATCAAATGGAGCAGTTATCGCAGGCAATGCATCTTTCAGAAGGAAAAGTAACAGCCTCTGCTCACCTTGAACACAAATGTAATTCATTCAAGTAGAAGAGAATCCACCATGATACACAGCAGCTGCTGCTTTGGATTTATTGTACAGAGTTCTGCATCTGTTGAAGACTACTTGCTCACTGCCTCTTCTCCCTAGAATCCATCAGATAGGAATGGGAAATCACCTGCCCTCTGCTGTGTGGGGAAAACAGGTACCCAGTGCTTGCCGGGGCCACAAGGTCACCACAAGGTGATCTGCATACCAGCTCGCGACTGGCCAAAGACTGTACTGAGTGAGTGGGTGTGTGTGTGAGTGAGTAGGGGGGGGGGGGGGGGGGGGGCAGCAGCTGTGAACAGGGAGGCAGCTGTACAAAGCAGCTGAGGCGATGTGGAATGGGAAAAGTTGCAGGATTGTAAATCTGATAACTGACAACAGGCAAACAGCCAACTTAATGCCCCGCCAAGTCTCTGGGGCCAAGTGGCGCAAGACACATTACATACTTAAGGGAGAAGTTCATTCAATAGGATTAATCTCTTGAGAGATGTATTTTGTTTTGTGATGAAAGTCCGTTCTGGTTGTCACCAGTGTGGATTATAAGGGGCAGCCTAAAAGGAGAACAGGAATCTTTTTCTTATTTAAAGAAGTTGTCTCATTGCTTTGAAACAAATCAGAGTTAACCAACTGCCAGTTTTGTGACAGATCCGATAAAGAAAAATAATCAATTGCTGCTGACTTTGAAACAATGCCTTTGAATTCCACATCGCAGGTCATTGTGTATTGTGAACATTACTAACCCCGTTGGCCAAAGGTTAAAAAGTAACAATTGAACCTAACACAACACTAAGTAGAAATCTCAAAAGTTATCTTTAATGTGGTAAAACAGGCCAATTTTTGTGCAATAGTACATTAGTATTTTTTTTCTGTATTCACTCATGGGGCATGGATGATGCTGGCCAGGCAAGCAATAATTGCTAATTGCTTGGAGGGCAGTTAAGAATTGACCACATTGCTGTGGGTCTGGAGTCACATGTAGACCTGACCAGGGAAGGATGGAAGGTATCTTTCTGAAAAAGGTGATTCATGAACCAGATGGGTTATTAAGGAAATTAACAAAGAGTCACCATTAGGCTAGATTATGGAGGTTATGTTCTGTGGTAGCAGCTCAACCTCTGGACCACAGTCTCCGAGTTCAAGTCCCCACCAGAACCACTGGCCACAGAAAACGTGGTCACATTGTGGTTCAACAGGCTCAACAATCTGCAAATCATTCCACCACTTCACTCCTAGGGGAGAAACATCTGCCTGAAATACCAATTTAAGGATCAATAGGCCTGTGTGTTATTTTGGGGAGGACATTTGGGTCCCTTTTGGGATCATGCTTTAGATGACAAACCAAGCAATGGAGATTCTGGAACTAGGAAGCATAATCTGAGAATTAGGGCCAGACTATTCAGGAGAGATGTTTGGAAGCATTTCTACACACAAAGGGTGGTAGATGTTTGGAACTCTATTCTACAGACAGTTTATTCAGTTTCTCTGATGTTTCATGTGATGGTTTTACAGTAAGTCGAAGGCTACATTGGTTTTGTACTGACAGCAGCATTACAATATGCATTGCTTTATGATCCAAGATTTTAGAACAGGCAATGAAACAGGCAAGAGATTACATGGTTGAAAGCGAGCAGGAAGGTTCTAAGCATGATGCTGCTGGTGTACAAAGTATGGCATTGGCTTGGAGGCTCTGCTGGTTTTCTGTGGCAAGGTTCCAACTCTAAAACTCAACCTTCTCCAACAAGTGTCTCACCAACTTTGAAATGCCTTATCCTAACATGTGGGATTATACTAACAATGGTAAAAATATAGTTTGCATTTAAGAGATTCTGCAAGCTATGGAGACTTCACATTAGTTTCCCCCTGACTTAACCAAGCTATATTGCCCTAAATATTAGACTACATTACTCAGGCCATAAGGAGCTTATTCTCTAAAAACAAAAGCAAATTCACTGTGGATGCTGGGAATCTGAAATAAAAACAAAAACACTGCTGGAAATACCCAACAGGTCTGGCAGCATCTGTGGACCGAGAAACTGAGTCAATGTTTTGAGTCAAATACAGCTATACTCTTGAACTGAAGAATGGTGATGGGTTTAATGATCTTAAAGTGGAAGGTAATGGTGGGATTTTCTGGAGGAGAAAAAGTAAAGATCTGACATAGTATGGATGGCATGAGAGATTGAATGATAAAGATGCCTTGGAATAAAATACAAAAGGAGTATGATTGTAGGATATTGTAGGATTGTGTGATTGGGTGACTGTCCTTGCGGAATCTGTACATTCTCCCCAAGTCTGTGTGGGTTTTCTCCACATGATCTGGTTTCCTCCAACAGTCCAAAGACGTGAAGGTTAGGTGGGTTGGCCATGCTAAGTTGCCCATAACATGTGGGGGTGTGAAGATGAGGTGGACGAGCCACGGGAAATGCAGGGCTAATGGGATAGGATGGCAGTGGTGGGGCTGGCTCTGGTTGGAATGCTCTTCAGAGGGTCAGTGTGGATTCAATGGGCCGAATGTCCTGCTTCCATGCTGCAGGGTTTCTATGATACTATCATTAAAGAAACAAGGTATGTGCAGAATAAGTGTGAATGACAGAATAATGAACAGCTCTGACCATGAGCAAAAGCACAGAAAACAAAACGCAGATAGGCACATGACAAAAATCAAACCAGAAGATAGAATGATATGAAACAATTCAACTCAGTGTTGAATCCAGAAGGCTGCTGAGTGCCTAATCTTGATTGAATCACCAAAGATTAAAAACAAAAAGGGTCTTTAAAGCTGACATCAATGATGTCACTCATAGCAATATACTCCCTGAGACAAAAGATGTGATCTTATTATATTTTCATGTAAAAAGCTTCTGATGGTAGATATGACAACATCCACTGGACTACACAAAAAGGGCAGCTGTGGGACTTTGCAGTAAAGGAATCTATTATTTGCAGTTAATTAATTCCCTGAGGGCTGACTGTCTAGCCTATGAGCAGCAATATCATTTACCTCAATTTTCTACAATTTATTGCACAAAGATCCAGATCGGAAAACAAGATCATTAAAATTGGAGTAATTAACAATGCAATTACACTGCTGATTGAAAATTACGGTCTAACCCTTCCAACAGCTATCATATTTTGAATGCTTTCTAGTTCTCACCAAAATGAAAGAACGATCATTCACCTACAAAGGACACAACCAAAACAAGTGGCACTCTTATAAGCCCTGCTCAGGCACTTCACAGGGTGATAGATGAGCAGCAAGGATTACCAGAACAAGTCCTAAATGGAGAATGGCTGAAGGGCTTGGTCAAACAAACAGATTTTCAGAGATCAATCACAAATTCAGTAGGAAGCTGAACTATATATAGTCAGGGGAGTGGAATAAATGATGAAATTAGAAAATATCCTCATTAGATCACATAAAACTATGTACCACCTTGGTCACTGACACAAAACAGATATTCAGGCAGTGAAATGACAAAGCAGGAGACTCAGTTACAGGCCGTAATGTTCCTGGTGTCTAGGTAATCTCTGGGTCCTGAAGTCTATACCATGTCTCAACGCAAATGTCCTAAATAGACAGGAGACCAAGCTCGATGCTGGATTAGTTGGCGCTCAGTGTGTCCATAAGACTGGAGCTGTCTGTATAGAATGAGTGGTAAAGGCAGGCATCAACCATGATGGCATCTACAGAAGGGAGAAGGCAGCATTTTGCAAGGCAACAGCTGAGCACAAAGTGCTCGAAGGGCAGAATGGCCTACTCCTGCATCTATTGTCTATTGACCACACTGTCAAAAGAAAAGTAACTCTATCTCCTTGACAGCCAATACTAAAGTACCCCAGACCATAAATACCATGAGAAATAGGAACAGGAATAGGCCTCTCTGTCTTCTGTCAGTCAATCTACCATCCATGGAAATATTCTACTTTCAAAATTATGAGCTTTTATCTTATTAAGTGTCTTGACCTTTGATAACATATCATCCAGGTCCATGAGTATGCTCCACCATTCAATAGGATCATAGCTGATCTACATTCTTTACATCGACTTTCCTACATTTCCTCATAACCTTTGAATCCACCATTTCTCCTCCTGACTGATCAAGAATCTCTCTCAGACTTAAATATGCCTCACTGCTCTCAGTAGCAAGGCTCTTAACCCTCTGATAGAAGAAATTTCTCCTCATCTCAGTCTTAAATTAGCACCCCTTAATTATGAGACCATGCCCTCTGATCCTGGACTCTCCCAGACGGGGGAAATACTCCCTCAGAATTTACTCTGTCTAGTTCCTTAGCAATCCTGTATGTTTCAATGAGATAATCTCCCATTCTTCTAAACTCCAATGAGTAGAGTCCTAGCATGTTTACATGATTTGTCTTAAGCTCATAATACAATCCTTTGCTTTGCATTCCAGTTTTCTGCAGTATTTCTTCATTTAGATATTACCCGGTGCTTTCCAAACTGAACACCTGACATTTTCCCACGTTATACTCAGTTGGCCAGCTTTCTGCCCACTGACTTAACCGATCAACATCCCTATGAACTGTTTGTATTCCTCTTGCAAACTATTCTTGTACCATCTGCAAATTTGACTGCAGTATACAGTTTTGTACAACATAACGAGGTAGCCTAAGGTAGAACAAATCATTTGCATGACAATAAAAAGATATTTGTACCTTCACCAGGGATGGCAGCGCCCAGAGTTGCATCCAGACGTGGGAATTGACACAAGTCTGAATAAAATGAGTCTGTCACCACCATTCCTTTCTCTTTACAGTCAATAATAAAAATCAGTTTCAAAATAACCACCAAGAGAATGTGCCAGGAGAGTTGAAGTAAAGAATGCTGACGTTTAGTGGAGCGTGAATGCTTTGCCACAGAGAATAGACGAGATAGAAAAGGGTACATCAATATTTTAACCAGAGGACAATACAAGTAAAAGAAAAGAAGAATGGAATTAGTTTTTGCTCACTGCAGCAGAAGGACAGTTCAGACACAACGGGATTGATGGCCTCGACTGCTCAAAACAAACATGATTCCATGGCACAAGGAATGATACTAATGGAGAAAAGTTTGTTTATTCTTACAAACATTTATTTCTCATTATTTACACCTGAATGTTAATCCATTTATTTTAAGTGACTTAAAGAGTAGATATACTGGACTGGTTCAGAAGGTGTTATTGCGAAAGCCAATGTTTTGCTGTAAGTATGACCCAGGAGGAAGAATTCACATTCTTGGGTTACTTGGGAAACCCTGGAACCAAGGAAAGCTAAATCGAAGAGATAGCTTCCTCATTGTGGACGAGGTGTATGGCTCAGTGTAGGAGGTTTTAAAATCACATGCCCGAGAATTGTGGATAGCCCACATTTTAGGTTAGAGAGGGAGAGCAGGATTAATAAAGCTATTGGTTGAGAAGCAGTAGATGTATGTACAATAAATAGTGAGAAATAAACAGGTTTGAGTTACAAGAAATAATATCCAGGGGGTAAGTCAATATTGTTCACCATAACTCAATGGAAAATCCACAAAACCCTGCAGAAAATGTTCCTTCTAGGAATCGTATGTCACAGCATGAAACAAGACATGCAGGAGTGATCAATATCATGACCTTGATTCGTCACATCCATTAAAGATGCCAAAGCATAACTGTAGCTACTCACACACAGCTACTTGGGAAATGATGTGTAGAATAATTTGCACTGGTCCTGGGTCAGCTTAAAGCTGGCACAACCAGTAAAACGTAATCCTTCACTGCAGTCTAAAACTTAACTCTAATATGTAAAACCATGCATGCAGTGACAATGTGTCAAGTCTCTTAGCAACCAGCTGATACAGCACCCGTACCACTTGTGTCGCTCTTAAACAGCGGTCAAGTGCTGGGTCACTGCGTCCTTTGCCTGCAGACTTATGTTTGGAGCTTCCCTTCATGTCCTGTCATTTCTTTATCCCGCTCCCTTCAGCCATGGTAACAACTACTAATGGGCTGAGACATATTATGGGCTTTTCTACAGGCTTTCCAAAATTCTATTCTTCTATTCAGATACTGCGTGTTAATGAAACTCATCCTTTCCATTTTATTTACGTTAAATTTCTGCTCAACTATTACTACTCCTGCAGCAGAAGTAGTGATTTATTTGTACATATGCTTTCTCAATGTGTTTGCTGGTTTCACAGCTCACAATGAGGTCCTCTCTATCAGGGGCAAGCGCAGACCGGGTGGGTGGTCAACTGGCAGTTCATTCAGTCCGCAAGCAGAATGCCAAGCTTTAAGTGCTTGCCATTTTCTTTCACAAACTTGCTCTCATGCTCACATTCCTGTCCTCTGCCTGCTGCACTGCTCCACTGAAGCTCAACACGAGCTGAAAGAACAACCCTTCATCTTCGGATCAGGCATTTTGTAGCTTTCTGGTCTCAACATGAAGTCCAACAATTTCAGGCCTTAAGTGTCACTCATAAAAACAGAAATTGTTGGAGAAACTCAATTTCTGAGAAAACCCTTCTTCAGAACTGTTCACCGAACCCGAAACACTAACTCCACTTTCACTCCACAGATGCTGCCAGACCTGCTAAGTTTCTCTAGAAGTTTGTTTTTTGTCTCAAATTTCCAGCATCTACAGTTCTTCAATTTGTTTTTCATTTAGCATTGAACTCTGTCACCCAGGTCGATTGTTTTATTGTCAGTGTGCTGATCAGAATTTTGTTTTTCATCTTGTTGCTGTCAGACATAGTTAGTCATTAGGGGAAAGTGAGGTCTGCAGATGCTGGAGATCAGAGTCAAAAAGTGTGGTGCTGGATAAGCACAGCAGGTCAGGCAACATCCAAGGATCAGCAGAGTCAATGTTTTGAGCATAAGCTCTTCACTATTCTGTTATCCATACTCTCTCTGAACAAATTGTGTTTCTATACTGCAACCATTAGCACTCCTTTTACCTTTGGAATAACAAATGTCACTGGAACAACATCTCATCTAGCCCAGATACCCCATTTTGTGCTTCCTTTTCACACTACCACTTTCCTTCAGTTCTTAAACATTAAAAGTTAAATGTTGTTGGGGTGCAATGAAGCTGCAGAGAAACTGAGGAGGAGCAGATGTGTCAGCAAGCCCAGGACCAGCAGCAATCTGAATTTGAAAGGCCTCCAGCTGAAAACCTTACAGCTGAAGGTTCCAACTGAAGATTATAGAGTCCCTACAGTGCAGATAGAGGTCATTCAGCCCACTGAGTCTGCACCAAGCCTCCAAACCTGTAACACCACCACTCCTGTAACCCCTGCAGATCCGTGGACAATATGTGGCAATTTAGCATGGCCGATCCACCTAACCTCCACGTCTTTGCAGTGTGACAGGAAACCTGAGCACTCAGTTCATGCAGACATAGAAAAACATGAAAACTCCATGCAGATATTTACGCAAGGCTGGAATCTAACCTGGCACTAGCACTGGATCCCTAGCATTGTGAGATTACAGTATTAACCATATAGCCACCATTAGCCCCAAAGTTCTAATAGATGTTCTATTTTCATTTCTGTTATTCAGTAGGTTATAATTCTTTTGTTCCTTTATTGACATCAGATTCTTCAAGATTTGTTTCATCAAAATTACATAATAAAATGCTTTGATGTTATGGAATTTCACTTATTAAAGATTCCAAAACCGAAACCTTACATCAAGTGCCACATTTGAGTGACATGAGGATAAATCAACCGTTTTTCATTCATTCACAGGCTGTAGGCTTTGCTAGCTAGACAATCATTTATTGTCCATCCCTAGTTTCTCTTCAGAAAGTGATGGAGAGATGCCTTCTTGAAACACTGCAGTCCATTTAATGTAGAGAGAGCAGTTATGGAGGGAGCTTTAAGATTGTGAGCCAGCTACAGTGAAGGAACAGCAAAAAAGCTCCAAGTCAGGATGGCTTTGGCTTGGAGGGGAACTTGCAGAGGGGAACTTCTAGAGAGTAGAAGTCAAAGTTTTGGAAGGTGCTGTCTCAGAAATCTTGTTGGGTTGTAGCAGTGTCTCTTGTAGATGGGACGCATTGCTGCAATCCAATGTTGGTGGTCATGGGAAGTCAGAAATTAAGTTACTCACCACAGCATTCTTAGTCTCTGCTCTATTCTTTTAGTAACAGTATTGAAATGGCTAGCCCAGTTCAGTTACTGATAAATGGAAACTCCCAATGTAGTGATAGTGAGGGATTCAGCGATGGTAATACAATTGAATGTGAAGGAGCGATGATTGGATTCTCTCTTGCTGGAGATGATCATTACCAAGTATTTGTGTTACTTGCCACATATCAGCTCAAATCTGAAATGTTCTCCACATCTTGAAACCGTTTGTTGTCACTATCAAGGATATTTTCCATCAATGTGCTAATGATTGAGAGTAGAAAAATTGTGACATAATTACTCAGATTGGATTGTTCTTTTATTTTTGTGGGCAAAATGTACCGATGCAATTTTCCGCAATGCCTCAAAGATCTTCTTTTAAACATTTATTCATAGGATGTGGGCATTGTTGGCTTGGCCAGCCCTTCCTTGAGAAGGTGGTGGTGAGCTGCCTTCCCGAACAGCTGCAGTCCAATCACTATAGGTGGAACGACAGTATAATAAGGAAGGGCATTCCGGGATTTAGGCTGAGTGACAGTATATTTCCAAGTAAGGATGGTGAGTGGCTTGGAGGGAAACTTGCAAGTTGTGTTATTCCCATTATATCTGCACCTCCCTTATCCTTCTAGATGACAGTGGTTATGTGTTTGGAAATTAATGTCTAATGAGCTGTGGTGAGTTTCTGCAGTGCATCTTGTAGGTAATACACACTGTTGCTACTCAGTATCGGTGGTGGAGGGAGTGAGCCGCTTTGTCTTGGGTGGTGCCAAGTTTGAGAATGTTGTTAAAGCTGCACCCATCTGGGTAAGTGGCAGCAAATCTACCACATTACTCAAACATGACGAGCAGTGGTGAGGTTTCAACACTTCAAACATTCTGATCGAAGAACTGAAATCAGTGCTGCTGTCTAATGTTCACTGTTTTCATCAACAACTAAATTCCCCTGCCCACTTCACCCACATACAAATACAACAGAAACAATCCACCTCTTTTGGTGTTCATAAACATAACAATCCAGAAGGGAACTTCATATCATTTCTAGGCCACTATCCAACATTCCTCTCTACCATTTTCAATACAATTACATACATGCTTAGCTCTGAATAGCAATCACTTCAATGATTTGAGCCATAGCACTTAAAGGAGAAACAACCTTTTTAATTTGAGATAAGGTTCAACAATTCAGGGCTTTCATATGTGTGTAGTTTGACAGAAAATCAGGTGTATGATGCTTTACGTAAACAGTGCCTCAATCAAGATGGTTATCGGTAATTCCTACTCAGATTTCGATAAGAGAACTTAAAAGCTTTAACTTAGTTGGAAATATTTGAACTGCAAACAGCCAAATTTCATCATTATAGGATCAACTCGGTACACAAAAGCTTTGTAAAACTACATCTGTCAAAGAGACCTGCAATGTCAGTTACAGATGTTCCTCAGACTGTCTAATAATAGTGATTAAATTCCTTCATTACCACAAGTTCCAGTGCAGACTGGAATCAGTTCAAGAAAAAACAAAATACTCCAGTTGTTGGAAATTGGAAGCAAACAGAAAATGCTGAAAATACAGTGAACAGTCGACTTAGCATGCCAGGTAAAATACCTTAAATGGCTCTGTTCTCTCACGAAGATGCAAATTGACCTATGGAACATTTCCACCAATTTCTGGTTTTGTGATCAATGTTTCTAACCCAGGAAAATATAAAGCCAATATACAATCCCTCTGTGGGCAGCTCCAATGTGAGATTGTGACTGATGCGACTTCAGATGAAACAGAAACACACTCAAAATATCTCCAAAGAATGAGGAGTCAGTAAATTAAGTTAAATGTGCAGATAATTACTTGTGCGTGGAAAATAAACCTTTCTGGACTACTCAGTTGAACTCTCACACCATCGCTATCATGGGGCAGGGTGTGGAATTGCAACATGCCATTTCACTTAAAGAGAACCATGAAATGAAGGATAAAAGCTTCTTTCCTACAGAAAGAATGAATGTTAAAGAATCACCAATTATTTGAAGAAGATTTGCACTTGTTGGAAAACACAGAGCAGTACTACAGATAGTATCAATGTATGGGGCAGAGTTTCACCATAGACCAACCATTACAACATAGTCCATTGTTTCATTGTGATGAAACAGAAAGGGTTTTTCTTGCTCTTTTTATTCCCCAAAGTTTAACGAAGGTATTTCCTTCATTAAACTTTGGGGAATGAAAAGTGTCCTTTGAGATGGCACACATTCCAATGAGCTGCTCTCTCAGGTTGATCAGCTGGAGGATGACATCCTGCAGAAGGCCATCAGAAAATGACCACACTACTCTCATCAGATAGGAATACTGTTTGGTACAGGAAAGAAACAAAATATGTACTGTATACAAAAAACACATGTACACTCATCCTGAAACATTAATATCCAGTGATGTGCCATTTCTTTTATTTCTTTTAGACTGGAAAACCTAACCAAGTTTAAGAAAACAGACAGACAGTCAGAACTACATCATAAATATCTAAGGAGTACGGATATGACCTGCATGCATCATTTGACTCACTGCTGTTACCCCTCTGTCCCTCTTATTGGGTGAAGTTTTCCATTAATAATGTCAACATCTACATATATAATAAAAGTGACTGCACTGGGTTGTGCAATGTCCCATGAAGATCTGCCAGCTGAATTCATTTTGGGGAGCTTCTAGGAAAATGCATAGAAGGCAGAAAGTTAATGCTTTAAATGTCATTTTATTTGTATTTTCCATTTGAAAATTAACTGTTTTGTATTTGTTATTTACTCCTGCTTTCCTAAATTGCTTGACTTAGTGAGAAAATCAGAAGTCGCTATCACCTTCCCCATTAGTCACCAGCCTAACCCATTCCCATTCCAGCTGCTGTTTGCCCAATCTCAGTATATTTCTCTGCTTTTTACAGTCACTTATGTTCCCATGAAGCTCTTGGCTGTTAAGGATCCACTTTAGATGCCATTAATATGGTAATGGAGGGGCCAAACACTTAGTTCAGGATTCCTCAGGGAAAGTGGGCTGCTTGGAGTGAAGCAGGTAAAGTCTTAGCCCAGAAAGCAGCTGCTGCCAAACAGGTTTTCCTCAAATCTGGACATTTGCTGTGGACTGGTCAACTTTCAGAAGCCCAACTGACCAATTTGAATGCATGCTCCTTAGAACATGTACATGTCAGGTCTGTCAAGCTTAGAGGAACGAGTGCCTCTTTTCTCCAGTACTGTGAGAGATACACTAGTATTACTTTAAAACTCAATACAAAATTATTAAATAAAGCAGGTGCCCACCTGCAAGTGAAACTCGGAAATGAATAACCAGGCTAATCTACAGAGGCAGCATAAATTTATGAGCTGTTTTGTGACTGTTCTAAATCAAATGAACAGCCCTTTACAATAAATATGAATTCCTGAGATACCATTTTTGGTACTTCTTCATTAAAGACATCACTTTGGTAGACTGACAAGATTGCTAGTTATATTTCTTTTTGTGGGCTGCATTTGACTTTGCACTTTATCCATCCCACTCCCATTATCTGCCTTTGATCCATTAAATAACACACTCAGTACATAACAGTTGAATGAGGTGCATAACCTGAGGGGGGTGTACATTTGAAATATAAGGCATTTGTATGGTGTCAGTCGATACCAAAGTGTAATAGCACTTCAATATCATAAGATAAAAGGAATATGAGAAATGAAGATTCAGAATCTTTCACATATTTTTTCTATTAGGTTTCGGAAAGTAATGTACCGCTGGGAAGAGGACTGCAGGAGACTGGTTGAGTTTGATAGTAACCAGCAGCTTGCTGTGTCTGAATAAAACAAAGGTATTTGAAGGATTCCAATAATCAGCCTATTTCTACTTGGACTGCGAACTTTTATTCATTGGCGATTTGGAGACACAGACATAAATGGCAGCTAGCCAAAACAGACTTCCTCACTTATAGTAAAATTCCCAAAACCTCTTAAGTGTCCAAAATGGAGCATTTGATTTCACTGATGTCTCTCCACAGATGCTGCCAGACTTGCTGAGCTTGACCAGCAATTTCTGTTTTCATTTCTGATTTACAGCATCTGCAGTTCTGTTGGTTTGTATCTTTACTCATGAAGTGTGGGTCTTGCTGACTGGGTCAGCATTTATTACCAGTCCCTACTTGCCTTTGCCCTCATGTGGAACTCATAACCAAAACATGCAGGAGTTTTAAATAAACAGCCAAATAGTGCTCCTCATCTTCAATATAAAGTAACAACGTAGAATGGAATGAAGGAAAACAAAATTTCCACATTCAATATTTTTTTGAAATTGTGCTTCAATAGTAAGTGCTTCCATGTAACATTATATAAAAACCATTGAATCAAATCAGCAAAGATGTCAAATAAAAATCAGTCCTCAATGCAGACACTGGGCACATGTAAAATCCCATAAGCCTCACTAAAGCTTTGCAACAGAAAGAGTTGTATGGTTAGTGTTGTCATGTGTTCATCGTATGCCAAATCAATCTCTGACATAATGTTGCTTCTCCCCTCCCCCCACCACAACCAGTTTTATTCTCATTCATTGTTTTCAATAACAACTTGAATGAATTCCAAAAGTGAATTTGCGTCTCCTTCATTGGATTTCTTTATCTAAACCTCCACGGGCAGGCAGCTTGTTTACTCAAAACCAGGAAGCAAATGAGTAAAGAAGTGGTCTGATCGCAGGGTGTTCATGTCTCACTGCACACACATACACAGAGCTTTTAATTTCAGCTCTGCTAAGTAGGAAATTAATGGCCTGCTATTATCTTATTTAGCAGAATAGGATGCAGCCAAACTTAGCAGAGATGTTTTTATTTGCTTTCAATTTAATGTGGCACTATTTTACATTGGATTGCTTGGCTTAGCAGTACCTGTGAATTTCATTTTGTGTTTCTGGGCCACATAATAAGTGTTGGGTTTGAGACAAACCAATGAAGAAGGAGAAAAGACAAGGGTAGTCTTCAGGCTTATATTTCAAAGTAACACTATTTATTATGTTAAAAATCACACAACACCAGGTTATAGTCCAACAGGTTTAATTGGAAGCACACTAGCTTTCGGAGCGACGCTCCTTCATCAGGTGGTAGTGGAGGGCTCAATCCTAACACACAGCCCTCCACTACCACCTGATGAAGGAGCGTCGCTCCAAAAGCTTGTGTGCTTCCAATTAAACCTGTTGGCCTATAATCTGGTGTTGTCCGAGTTTTAACTTTGTACAGCCCAGTCCAACACCAGCATCTCCAAATCATGACTATTTATTATGCCTGCATTCTAAATACCATTGCATATGGTAATCTTGCAAACTCTGACTTTTAGTTACACTAGGTAGTCACAAATCTATCTTCATGAAGTGTTTGTATTCATGTGCTCTCTGGGTCTCTTTCAGAGAGTCATACATTCCGATGTGCTTCTTACATGTACTTTCCAGATTGTCCGAACTATGCCCCCACTGCATATTAATGCCAGTGATGTGGAGTTTTTTGACAAAATTGCAAGGTTACTCGAGGAACATATTAGCTTAGGCAACATTATACACTCAACCTTAAAGATCACACTTAAAATCCTATTGTTTACATTGCATTGCTATGAAGAAGCATAATGCTAAACGTGTTAATTGTGAAATATCTTACACCCCCATTTAAGTACAATTCCTTATTTAATCTATTTCAACAATTCATAATCAGACAATGTACATCATTGTGCTATGTTCACATAAACAACTGAGAAAATAAGATTTCTAAGTAATTCTTTATTCAGGTGATGTGGGCAGTGGCATGGCCAGGAATTATTGGTCCTCATTAATTGTCCAAATTGAAGTAGTGGTCACCTGCCCTCTTAAATTGCTAAATTGTTTTGATATGGACAGACTTCCACAGTGCTGTTGGGGAGGCAGTTACAAGAACTTGACATAGTGACAGTGACGTAATGGCAATATATTTCCAAGTCAGGAAAATGCATGGCTTCAAGAGGAATTTGCAGGTGGTGGTGCTCTCAGCTTCTGCTGTCCTCGTCCTTCGAAGTTTATGTGAGAAAGTAAAGATTAGGATCATAATAAGTAAACCAATGGGGACCCTTGAGCCCACTTCACCACTAAATACAATGATCTTCTGTCTTAAAACCATTTTGCCACCCATTTCTCATATTTCTTGATTTTCTTAGTTACCAAAATATTATGCATTCCTAAATGTATCCACAACTCCACAGAGGCAAGGGAAATACAAAAATTCATAACACTTCAAGTGAGGATACATTTCTTCTCGGAGAAAGTGAGGGCTGCAGATGCTGGAGATCAGAGCTGAAAATGTGTTGTTGGAAAAGCGCAGCAGGTCAGGCAGCATCCAAGGAGCAGGAGAATCGACGTTTCGGGCTTTCCTGAAGAAGGGCTTATGCCTGAAACGTTGATTCTCCTGTTCCTTGGATGCTGCCTGACCTGCTGCGCTTTTCCAACAACACATTTTCAGCTCATACTTTCCTTCTCTCCATGCTAAGTTATGCATCCCTTATTATGGGCTGTGCTCCCATGATATAGATTCCCCAGACTATGGGAGCAACCCATGTCTATTCTATCAAGTTTCTATAGAATCATGCACATTTCATGCTTCCTGTCCTCACATTCCCTTGCAATATAGGCCAACATGCTTACTTAACATGCTAGCTGTCTGTATTCCTTAAAAAGTCCATCCAAGTCTCAGAACGTTAACATATGAAAGTTTCACACTTATCAAGAATATTTTATTTAATTCTTATGCCCAAAGTGAATAAACTCAATTCCCTCATTTATACACCATTTGTCATTTTGCTGTCCACTCACTTCGCCTGTCTGACTCTTAGTAGCCTCTTATCCCTTATGTTTTATCATCAACACACTTTAATCTCGTGGTGGAATTTGGTCATGAAACCGGATCAGTAATCGAGAGTCCCAAACCATGTTTTGGGACATGGCTTCCAATCTAACATGGTAGATGACAAAATTTGAATTCAGTAGAAGCCTGGAATTTAAAAGCTAGTGCAATGGTGCCCATGTAATCACAACTGATTGTTGCAAAAACTTACCTAGTTCACTAAAGTTATTCAGGAAAGGAAAAGTTGCCGTCCTTACCTGGTCTGGCCTACAAAAGACTCGAGACCCACAGGAATGTGGTCTGACCTTTCACTGACACCTGGGGCAACTAGGGATGGGCAATAAATGCTGTTGTGGCCAACAGTGCCTACATCCAATGAACATATTTTTAAATAGTTTCTAAGTTTCTCTAACACATTTTTTCTGGTAATATTAATCACTTGAAGCTTGTCACTTGTATTATTTGCTTGGTAGTGCTTCATTTCTGGTGTGTAATTTGTGTCTTCTACTAAGAAAAGGAAGCATGCAATTTTAAATAAAGATTGAAAGCTCACAAGAAAGATAAGTCAAGAAATGCATGGGCCACAATCGTTGGGATTTTGGGCTGCAATTTGAAGGACTCGGCCTGTTCACATTGTGGTGAATGACTCTGACACAGGTCTGTAACCAGCATTGCACTCCACTTCTCAACATTATGGGCAAACTCTATGCAGAGACTGGTTGCCTCTCTAAAAAGGAAGCTCTTCAAAGAGATTGCTGGAATAGAGATTCTGGCAAATTGAACACTAGATAGACATGTGGCACTGGAAGCTTTAATGGTTCAGGTAGGCAGGTGTATAAAAACCCTGGTTTTGTGGGAAGGCCAGGAAACTCCAAAAGGCCAGCTCAGCAGAAAATGAATGTGAATGGTCAAGGAGGTCAACTCTTGTGGTCTGGGTACAAACACTGATCAATTATAATCTTGCACATTTTGAAATAATTTCAGATCATGCATTCCTTTCAGATAATTCACCTCAACTTCATGTTGAAGTAGACAAATCTTAGTCTGATAGGCCGACTTATCACTCCTCACTAGGAAGGGAGCCCTCGAGTCTATTACCATCCTCCATATAACCTCTTTACCAAGTTTCAGACAGGTTATAACATGCTAGATATTACTAACATCTGGAAATAATGCCACAGTTCACCAAAAGACAGTCTGACAGATGTCTTTGGTTGAACCAGAGTCAGAGGAGGACATCAATAGCATGGAATACAGTAGTGTGGAATGTACATATGCACTGACATTCTGGGTCCATTGGCAGGCCTGCCCTCCAGTCTCCCGTCATTACCAAGGACAATGGAGCATTCCAGCACCTTATAGAGGGTATCGCACAAAATTTATAACCTCCACCTCCCTATCCTGCTACAGGCCCAGAGGCCTGTTTCCCCACCTACTGCAGAGTCTGCATGTGCATTAAATTACTTGTTTCTCTATGAGCACCATGAGTATGTGGCAATACTTGCTGGCAAAAGTATCATTGTTCCTCCAAAAATCACTGGAGTGCTTCAAAACACAATCCAATGCCATATTTTTTTCAAAGAAAGGAGTTTGCTGCAATTGTGACAGCTAGCCTTTAAACAAGGCACCATTTGCTTTCCTCATGTATCATTTTTTTCCCCAAAAAATTACACATTGCAGGTATTACAAAGATTGGTGTTAGCTAAATTTGAAATCCTGACATCACATTGGTCATGAGCCTCTAATATACAGACAGGGCAACGCAACATGTACAGGAGCAAGGGAATGATGCAGCTGTGTGCTGTATATCCTTGGGGGGAATCAAAAGTGGTTCACAATGTGAGTCACGTCTCACTTTTACCAGCAGCTCTGTGTTTACTATATGGGTTTAAATTGAGTTTCAGTGGAAGCAAATCTTAAAGTAATCATATCCAAAACAAGTACATACATGAATCTACATGATTAAATGTGGAAGTTATCGTTCATCACTTTAATGTAGAAACAATATTTCAACTTCATTAGTAACAGGCAGGCGTAAGAGTTCCCTATCTACTCACATAAAAAAAAAACATTGAAATAGCAGCACATTGCTCAAAGGCTGTTCTAATTGAAACAAAATGCCCCATTTGTGCACCATCTACATGCATCTTGTCCTGACTCTCCAGCTATTTTTCTCAAACGGCCAAAACCTAAATGTTATTAAACAGATCAGTTGCTCATGTGATAATGGGTATGGTTGGTTGGGGTAGCATTTATTGCTCATCCCGAATTACAGAGTGTAAAAGTTAAACCCATTGCTGTGGGTCTGGAGACACTTGTAGGCCAGACCAGCTAAGGATGGCAGGTTTCCTTCCCTGAAGGATATTAGTGAACCAGATGTTCTTTTCTCCCCCTGACAATTGACAGCGGTTCTGCACTCACCATTAGATTTGCTTTTCATTCAAAATTTTTTCAAAATTTAATTCAAACTCAGCCCTGAGGTTCTGATTTACTAGGCAAAAGTGAGGACTACAGATGCTGGAAACCAGAGTCTTAGATTAGAGTGGTGCTGGAAAAGCACAGCAGGTCAGGCAGCATCGAGGAGCAGGGAAAAAAAAAAAAAAAAAATCGATGTTTTGGGCAAAAGCCCACCCCAGATTGGACGGTGTTCTGGTTTACTAAGCTGGTGACCATAGCATCGCTCCCCATGCTTTAAATGTGCTTAAAACAAAAGCAATGCATGTCGTATTTTTCATGAATACCATCTAGTTTTATTTACTAAGATTTTTGTTTTCATTATTGTTAAAATCTATGTCCTCACGATAGAGAAGCCTTTTCAAATGATTACCATATGGCATCATGTGAAAGCAGTTTCATCTCCAAAACAATGCATCATGGGAAATATAACGGAATACACGCTGAGTGTCAGCTCTGCATGTGGGTTGGAATCCCACTGCTGCCACCATTTTGGATCCCCTCTGTTTTGGTGAGTAACACAGATGAAATATCTTGAATTCGTTTTACTTGAAAAACTCATGCAGATTTAATTAACAGCTTAAACTATAAATGGATTTCCAGATAGCTCGTTCTGCTAGAGTGTACTTGGCAACAGATTTCATCCTGGTCCTCAGCTCATTAGCATATCCTAAAACAATAACACAGCAATAGATAGTAAACTTTTTAACACTGAAAAACTGAAACCAGCTTGTTTGCTATGATCTGCCAGTACCGCTCGCAAAACAAAAAACTTTTCACTGTACTTAGGTACTTGCGACAACAATAAATCAAGTATTAGAGGTGTTATCAGATATAACTGCTGAAGATTACAAAAATACAGCACACATCATGAAGACAGTTGTGCCTTTTGGATTGTTACCTAAACTTTTAGATTAGATTAGATTCCCTACAGTGTGGAAACAGGCCTTTTGGCCCAACAGTCCAAACCATCCCTCTGAAGAGCAACCCACCAAGACCCATTTCCCTCTTACTAATGCACCTAACACTATGGGCAATTTAGCATGGCCAATTCACCTGACCTGCACATCTTTGAACTGTGGGAGGAAACCAGAACAAACCCACACAGACACGGGTAGAATGTGCAAACTCCATACAATCACCCAAGGCTGGAATCAAACCTGGGACCCTGGTGCTGTGAGGCAGCAGTGCTAACCACTGAGCCACCGTGCCACCCAAAAGGCAACGCATGAACAACAGTGATGACTTCTATTTATACCTTTAAAGTATTCAAATGCTTCATAGGAATATTATAAATCTACATTTGACACCAAGTTACAGAACACAATCACAGGCCAGATACTGAAAAGCCTGGACAAAGATATTTGTTTTAAGGAGTGTTTTAAAGAAGTAAATTGTGGTCGACGGGTGAAGAGATATAGAGATGGAAGTGCAGAGCTCATGGCATTGACAACACCATATGGTGCAACAATTAAAATTGGGAATGTTCAAGAAGCCAGAATCTGATGAGTGCAGGTAACTTTGAGGGTTGTGGGTCTGTGAGTCTGGAGAAGGTTTTAAGTGCTATATAAAGACAAGAGAATGTGGAGAGATTTGAAACTGAGAATTCTTATTTTAAAAATGGAGGCATTACTTGACCAGGAGTCAATGTAGGTTAGCACGACAAATAGCAATGGATGAATGGGAAAAACAAACACCAAAAGTGCTGGAGAAACTCAGCAGGTCTAGCAACATCTGTGGAGATAAAAGGAGTGTTAACGCTTTGAATCCAGTGACCCTTCTTCAGAACTGTCTTTGAGATCACTGACCTGAAACATTATCTCTATTTTTCTCTTCATAGATAATGCCAGACCTGAGTTTCTCCAGCACCTTTTTGTGCCAGATCTTGTGTGTTTGTTTGTGTCAGATCTTCAGCATGCAAATTTCTTTGTTTTGTTTTATGTGCAAATGAAGAGATGGGTTGAGATTTGTTGAATGACAGAGGCATGGGACGGGTCTCCTACTTCTAATATGTTAACTCAGGATGGAACTTGCAACAATGTTAATTCAGAAACAAATTACTTAGTTTAAGCAGTGCAATGAGGATCACAAACCCATGGGTCTGATATCACAGCTTAAATCCTGGAAGGTCTTCAATGAGGATCTTAACAAAGATTACTCATTAGAGCTAACGATGGCTATGTTCATGCCATCATTGTTGCACTGTAGGAAGGGAGGCAGAAGGGATGGAAATCTGGTACTGGTCAGTACCTGTTGCCTTTCAGCTCCACCAGCTCAGAATAAGGCAAAGGAGCTTCCAACTCAAGGAGGAATTTCTGCACTGTAGTGAATCCTCAGAATTTACTACTACTGATGGCTGTGAAAGCTGTGTTCTTCTGAGTTCAAAATAGAAGATAATCAATCCCTAAAGACTAAATGACATCAAGGGATATGGGCATGAAAAATGGCATTGAGATAGATGATGAGTCATGAGTTAGAATGGTGGAGCAGGATTGAGTGGCTGAATGGCCTACTCTTATGTTTCTAATAGTAGAGGGTGGAGTGGCTGTGGGAAAAAGGAAAACATCATTCCTTCCAAAAGCCTAAAAGTTACAGGCCATATCCCAGGACTGGTCTGGTAGGCTTGTTTGATGCTGCTGGCTACCAGCCTCCCACCCAACAGACCAGCAGATCCCAGGGTCCTCCCATCTTCCTCTCCCCACAACTTCAGGCATAACCCATGATGATGCAGACAAACTCTTTTGAACTGATGGAGGCTCTGTCCAAAGGAGGCTGTGGGAATATTTTGATCTATTTCACAACCCTTCCACATCTGCAAGTAGGAGAAAGTGAGGACTGCAGATGCTGGAGATCAGAGCTGAAATATGTGTTGCTGGTTTCCAGCAACACATTTTTCACATCAGCAAGTACCAAGGTATTTAAAGTTAAATTACTAAAAGACTTCATGATAAGCATTATTGTAGCTGGCTGTGATCTTTTTATGCTGTTTCAAAGCACGTTTTTATTTCCTTCTGAAATTACAGTCCTTGGACATTCATCATAACAACATATCTTGTGAAGATGTGCACATTGACAAGCTTTTATTACAGGTATGATACCCAAGAAGCCTTTGAAAATAATAAAATGCCCCCAAGGAACAGTATTTCTTCTCAATGTAACCAAAAGAGCTCAAACAAAATTTCCAAAACACTGAAATAACATTAAAGCTACGTAACTAATTGATGCACTTGGAATGTGTATAGCATATCAAATTCTGGTAATAGATACGAATGAACAGAAAAAAAAGGTATCTGAAAAATTTGTGGATTGTTGCTGTAAAGCTTGAAAGTAGCACAATCAAACAAAAAGCATATCCTTCTTTTTGAAATCTCATTTGATAAGTTGAAAATCAGTCATATTGCTATGACAGTTTGGAATGCAGTAAAGTACTCAATTCCATTACTATACAATCTAAACAAACAGAACATATACATTATAATGTTTCGTATTCCATTTTCTCTCCTACACTAAAGGCTTAAAGTGTCTGGGCCATTATGGTTGCAGTTGTCATCATCTATACTTGTGTCATTACATATTTCCTTTTCTATTTCTTTTTCCAAACTTTGTTTGATTCAGTCCGTGCAACAATTAAAATGATACTGATCCATATAAAAAAGGACATGAACAGTATGTCAACACCATCGAAAAACACTAATAATCAAACATGGAAAGGGATTGAACTTAAAAATTTGCCAGACCATCTAATGCTGTTTTATTTGTGTAAAAAAAAAACGATTGTCCAAAAAGCAAATATCTTTAGTTCTGCATAATCTGAAGATGTGGAAAAGGTCAAGGTTATGTGGTGCCCTATAGCCAGTTTGAATTGTGATCTATAATTCAAGTTTTCCATGATGGATGTACCTTCAGAATTTCTAAATGATTTATGTCACAAAGAAAATTTTCAACAACATGACAATGCAGATACTGGGAAAAATCCCAATCCCCATTCCCAGTTGGCAGAACGAGAACAAGGGATCCAAAGCTGAAAGTAAAGGTTGATCTTTTAGGACATTCAAATGATTGTCACTGTTTGGAATTCTCCAAACCAAAGACATGTGGGAGAGGTCCATACATTTTTGGTAGCCAAGGAATCAAGGGATAGGAGATTAGTATACAACAGGTGTATCTTAGGCAGAAGATCAGTTGTGGTATTATTAAATGATGGAGCATGCTAACCTGGATGAGTGGCCTACTCCAGCTCCAATTTCTTTTGCTTTTTGAAAAACAAGATATTCTGCTGTCTTGAAAATACACAAACTGTCTTTGTATTTCTTTATCTGCATTGCTAAAGAAACTAAGGGGATTTAATTAAGATTTAAGAAACATTTAGACAGATACTGGAGGAGATATATATGCAAGGATAATGGACCAAACACAGGCAAATGGGCTAGTTTAATTGCAAAAACTGGATGGCATGGGCAACTGGGCTGAAGGGCCTGTTTCCATGCTGTAGACTTCTATGATTCAATAACTTATTGCACAACACGAAGGGGGGAGAAGAGGAAGGAAAGAAAAATATGTAGGAATTGGAAGCTAGTAAAACCAAATATTAAGCAAGACATGCAGTATGAAATTCACAAAAGGACTTGGTTTATAAGAAATGAAACTATTGGGTATCCTTCCGCATTAAAACTCAATTGGGTGACAAAGAAATACAGTATTATTTACAATACAAATTGGATCGTGATCTTCTGTGACTACAGAGGTATCGAGGAGGTGACTAATTCTCTTAACAAAAACCCATCTCCTGTGGATTATATCCCAAACTGCAGATATGTTTGTGTTTTGCTCTTCCAGGAATATACAAAAGAAGTGGCTCAAAAATCAAATGCAAGCCCCGTTCGATAGCTCAGGTTTGGTGTGGATGACGGCACTGTGAAGGTCTCACAGTTGTTATCCACCCACTCCCCCAAGCTGCAGGAAGCCAGGCAAGACAGTCAAGTGACCAGTGAAGGGAAACGGGGAGAAAGCCTGTAAACTTACTGAACAGCCAGGAATCTCCAAATCAACTGCTTCACTATCAGTTACCACAGCAATGATAATCAACCTTGCAGGGCACACAGTGTGGCTGTGGCTGATCACATGATCATATTTCTACAAGTTTCTGAAGCCATCTGCATCACATAGACAAGCCATCTAAAGCTGACACAAAAGGATTTGGAGATGAGCCGTCTGCTTCAACTCAGCTGTGGTCGAAGGAAAACTTTGGGCCCATTATTCTAAAATGGACACGAACGCTTTTAGAGTTACCTCATCACCTCACGACGGAAACTCTAAACAGGAAATAAAAGTAAAATGGAACATACTTCAAGGCGACATTTTACAACATAGCACTCTCAACAAATGGAAAGCAAGAGAGGAACATGCAGCTTGGTTCGAGGTTAATGCAAATATGATGGAACTGAAGCTAATAGTTTGTTCTCATTATGTACAAGAGAGAACTCTGAGCAAAGAGACTGACTGCAGCAAGAACTACTTGATGTATCGTCTAACATTCTGCTAGGTGGCATACTAACGACTACTATTTATATATTTGCCAGAACATTAAGATGGAGAAAGTGAGGACTGCAGATGCTGGAGATCAGAGCTGAAAAATGTGTTGCTGGAAAAGCGCAGCAGGTCAGGCAGCATCCAAGGAGCAGGAGAATCGACATTTCGGGCATAAGCCTTTCTTCAGGAATGAAGAAGGGCTTATCCCCGAAACGTCGATTCTCGTCCTTAAACATGGAATGCCAGGGGCATGTGAGAAATTCTGAAATAGCGAACAAGTCTACCACCAAAGTTAATGCTTCATTAAAAACAAAAAGAGACCGTAAAACATTGCGATGGAGGACGCTTTAGACACCACAGAACACCTACCTGTCATGACAGAGTTGGATATTGAGCCTACAGTGGAGTGGTTTAGTGAAAGTATGGCCTCATCTGCCTTGGGCAAAGCTCCAGGTCTTCATCCTATATCTGCGTGGACTCATCAAGCACAGGAAACAAGCACTCATGCAGCATCAACATCAATTTCTCTCTCTGCTAGAGGCAAGTCCCCAGGGTAAAAATGTTGAAAAGGTTGTGAACTTATACAAAAACTGTGATTGCAACAACTATTGAGACATTGGTCTATTGAGCATTGTGGCAAGATATTTGCCAATGTTGCCCTTGTCACCACAAATTTTGACTGAATGCATTTTCAGACTCTTAAAATCTACAGTTGACATGACCTTCTCAGTCTGACAGCTACAAGAGAAATGCCATACACAAGGGACCATTATATTCTGCCTTCCCTCAACTCACCAAGGCATTCAACTGTATGAGCCACACACAGTCTAATTAAGTTAAAGGAACAAACTGGCTATCTGCCAAAGCTAACATGATATTCTATTTCCATGATAATATGATAATATCATCAATGGCAGCACAATTCCAGAACCATTTGGAGATCCACAATTGGGTTAAACATGGCTGTGATCTGGCAGTGGCACACTTTGACACAATCTTTTTCTTGTTGACATCACATACCTTAGTGTCATCTATAGAGAATGTCTACTTATATACCAGAACTGACAGAAAGCTATCCAACTTTCCTCCCTGGCGATCCAAGGCAAAAGTGAACCAAGTCTTCTTTAAAGAGTAACTCTACACTGATGCTGCTGCACTGACATTCCATACTTACAAACATGTTTTGTGGGAAATGGAGAGACTCCCTCATGCATACAGAGAGGTTGGTCTGATTGTATGCAAAAGGAAGACAATCAGTATGGTGCAGGATACTGCAATACTGCTCCAACAGTAATGATAATGTGACACTCAATGCACTCCACTACATAGTGATGCGACAACATATGCTAAGCAGTAGAAAAAGCTGAATAGATTCTACCTTTGTCGCCTCAGACATATCCTCAGCATGTCTTCATAGGACAAGGGTCACCAGCTTGGGACTGAGTTAATTCCATCAACATACATTCATTGCTAAGTCACCAATATATCAACCATTTTCCTCAAATGAATGATGGATTATGTCCCAAAAGGTCTTCTGTAAGTGAACGACTCACTGGGTCATAACCCTCTGGCAGCCACACCTCCACTACCGATGCAAACCAGACATGAAGATTGTGGAGATTGATGCACACAACTAGCAGAGACAGCCTTGCTAGCATGTAAGTGCTGAGCCACACCAGCCAATACATAGTACAGTGTAATCACCATGGCGCAAGCTATCATCTTATCAGATGGAAGGCTGCCTCTGTTGGAAACAGTTTCAGAAAAAAAAAAGCAAATATTTTTGGGTTTACGAATAATGTCTTCATTCTGATGATGCCACCCATTAGTACCATAATTTTCAATACGATCATGATTTAGCTGAAAAATTATTGTTCTCACATTACAGCAACAAGCAACAGCATCCTATTAAATAATGCCACAATGATTACAAAATAGAATGTTGCAGTAGCAAAACAATATATAAATCATTATTACGTTTACAGCCCTTTTTATAAAAGAAAATGAACAGTGGAATGCTTTACAAATCATCTTGTGACATTTTATTTTTCTTAGTACAAGAACATATCCAATTTTTTCCACAAGTAATGATACCAGTTTAAAAAGTGAAATTCAGTTATATACTATTTATTTTCAAATTTGCATGAAATGCATTCATTAAAAGTCCAATGATATGCACAAGTTTAAAGTCTTAGACTAGTACTGTTTAATATTCACATCCATACTGTGTTGATGCTCTAATCAATTGTAGCAGTATGTGAATGAAATTTTTCTAAAGTAATAAATGCACTTTTACACCATTTAAGTGTTATTCTTGTCAGTTAAACTGTTTTTACCTTGACACTTCTGAGGATCAATCTGAATAGATTTAAAGCAACTAAGTCCCATGGCACCATGTTACTTGTGACATTCTCTGTTGTCTGCTCCACCACCAATAGCTCCTTGACCAGAAGAAAATCCCCAGAGACAGCCTCTGTCTGCCAGAAAGACTAAGCTTTAACACACTGGCCTCCTCCCTAGTCCTCCTCCATTGCATGATCGGATACTACCATCAAGATTTAGACACACCTCCATAGCAAACTCCAGCCTCCAGTCTGTGCTGCTATCTCACCAAATACAAACTTCTGTCCCTTCACCATGTAGGTCAGTGCAAATTACTTGCCAGCTTTGGACCAGTGAGACAGGCCTGATTAATCTATTGTAATTTGGCTGACCTTTGCAGCATCATGTGTTTAAATGATATCCACCTGCAAGAATCTCCCTGAAGTTAAAAAGAAAGAAACATTTGCTGTAAGTAGAGTGTGCAAGTTGTTCATTTTTCATGCATATTATTACATCAGATTTCAGCATTCTAAAACCCAATTGTTTGGCTCTTTCTCAGTTATGAACTGACTGCCAATTAAGTCACCTTGAATACACTTGCCCTTTTTATACGCATTTTGTAGCTTGCATGCTGATTAGCTAATCAAAGCCTGCAGGAAATCAAAATGAGTGTTAAAGTCTGCTACTGCAGCTTCTCAGTACCAGAGAGAACATTCAATTTGCAGCTATCAATAAACATCAATCATGAGCTGACAAAGTCTACAGCATACACAAAGCTTCTTTAAGGCACGTCAGGGGTAGAGAAATGTTCAGTTGCACTACAAATGTCAAAGATTATCCATTAAAAGGAGACTGGGAAGACCACCTATAGGAAGCACAGGTTTAATAGGGGGAGTGTTCAAATTGGATGTTGACACATTGCAATAGTTTATTGGAGACGTTTGTCATTTGTGATAGAGGCACCAATCAACTGGGCTCTGGTGGTGCATTGGAAGTGTCCCTGCCCCTGAGTTCAGAGGCCAGGGTTCAAGTCTTACCTACTCATAACATCACTGAATGAATTAGTTAGGAAGTATCTGGATTCAGATGGCTGAATCTTACATTATTTTTGGTTAAATAAGAGTTGCTTTACTGGAAGTTTTTTTTTGCCGAGAGACCTAGAAAGTCTCCTTGCTGTATTTCAGTAAACTACCTATTCTATCCCTATGGCAACCATCAGGTCCAATTCCAGCCCCATCATGCAATGTGCCATTCCCAGAAGAACTTGCTACTGAGCAGATATCTGCCTAAAGACTCGCACACCTTGTGCCACGCCACCTTTAGAAGGATGAGCATTTGCAATCCAGTGTTGCTCTTCACTGCTAAAGGCATGACACAGCAGTCATAAACCCATGCCGCCGATTGCATACAGCTGGCATAGTTGACACTCGCTTGCACATACAATTGCATTCTCTCACCCTACTGGCAGTTTAACTACCACAACCCACATTTTCCCCTTTTGTAGCTACATCCCTGAAAAACTTGTGCAAGGCTGTCCTACGCTGTTCCTAAAGGCCCACATCAGACCCACAGCTTGTCATTGTCCAGAGAGACATCATGTACATGGAGGCAATTGTGCAAACCCAAACATGAGCTTTTATTTACTTAAAGCAAAAGTAAGCACAACCAAAACCAACAGAGGCTGAAGTTTGCCCTCACAATACAAACCAAATTTCAGCAGCGTGAGCAATGATGATACTACAGTCCTCAGCTGTCTGCTGCACCCAGCTCTTTTCTATTAGAACTGGATATCAAAGAACTCTATTAGCACCCAACACAGCTCAGCTATTTCATGGATACAACAACTTCGTCCTTCTCAATGTCTTCATCCTCCTCCTCAGAATACTGCTCCTGTTCCCCTAATTCCTCAGCATCCAGCATATTATCTCATTGCCTACTCCAACTGTGCAGAACACAGAATGATGTGACACACTCTGCCAGGAATACACTAGACATCTCCCCAAGACTAGTCCGCAGAGCAGGACTGCAGCTTCAGCAACCCCATTGTCTGCTCCACCACTGGCCTGGTCAAGACCTGGATTGGTTTTAAATTCATCATGGGACTGGCTGGCCAGCTTTTATTGCCTGGTTCGACTCGCCTTTGACCACTATGCTCCACATTAGACAGGGGGACTCACAATCGCATCATTAGCAAGGGCACAGTGAGTAGTCATAGAATCATAGAATCCCTACAGTGTGGAAACATGTCCACATTGAATCTCTGAAGAGCACCCCACTCAGACTCACCTCTGTACCCTATCCCTGCATTTCCCATGGCTAATCCAACTAACCGGCATACCACAGGCAACTTAGAGTGGCCAATCCAACTAACTTGTACATCTTTGAACTGTGGGAGGAAACTGGAGCACCCAGTAGAAAAACCCACACAGGCACAGGGAGAACGTGTAAACTCGACACAGTCAATCACCTGAGGGTGGACTTGAACCCAAGTCCCTGGCACTGTGAGGCAGCAGTGGTAACCACTGAGCCACCATGCCACCCCACCATGCCTTCCTTGAACACCCCTCCCCCACTGTGCCAACCTATTAGGCCTCCACCCTCACAAGTACGATGGATACGCAAGAATGTTCCAGCGTCATTGTGTACCTGGGAGAAGCCAGCTGCATTCTTGAATCCTCCAGTCCAGCCCACAACACTGACCTTGCCTGGGGGAATAAAATGAACCGGTATGATCTTACACTGGCTCACTGTCCTGAAGTGCTTGTGGGTACAAGTGCCTGACTGAGAGACCCCACACAGGTCACTTGTTGCTCCCTGGAAGCAGCGAGCCACAGAACAATTCTAAGTAACTGTTACCTTCCAAGCCACTGGAACAGTGCCTGTCCCCATCCACCATCCACCCCCACCCCACCATTTTCCTGCAACTTCAGGTCCTGCTCCAGCATTATTCCGTCATAGCGATCCAGGCCATACAGAGCCTGCATTGACACTGTGCCTTTTTCATCCAAAGGAAATGGAGCCAGAGCTGGAAGGCTCTGGGCTTCTTGAGCCCCCATGCTTCATTAGAGCTGGTGCTGTGGTGAGCTCTCACTGAGCTGGGTGCTCTGTGACCTTCACAGAGACCTCTTGCTGCTGTTGGGATTTCTGTCCGCTCTGATATGATCTGCTTTCCACAGTGACTGACATGCCAGCAGCATCTGGTGGCTGTGGATCATACTTTATGCTGCTATTTGACCAAGGAAGACACAGAGCTTGTTCAAAGTAAGCAATGAGCTGATTTCGACAGGTACCCACTCTGGTTCCCGTGTCAAGTTCTCCATGTTTAGTTTTTTTATCCGAGCTTGCTAAGGTAGTAGGCTGAATATCAATGAAGCAAATTCAGTTGCCAACAACGTATTTAACAAACAAACCACCCCCCCTTAGTTGGCAACATGCTGCTTCTGAGTGAGAAAGCCAACATGCAGCTTATGAAAAGCATTCAATATGGCATAACCATCTTTCTGGAGTGTAGTGTCAATCACATTTACACACAAGAGGTTCCTAGTATGAAACTAAACAGAAACATTGTTAAAGCTGAGGTATTAGTGAATGGGTGCACTGGTTCTTTTTAGACAGCTCTTAGAGTCATAGAGATGTACAGCACGAAAACAGACCCTTTGGTCCAACTAGCCCATACCGACCAGATAGCCCAACCTAATCTAGTCTCATTTGCCAGCACTTGGCCCATATCCTTCTAAATGTTTCCTATTCACCTACCCATCCAAATGCCTTTTAAATGTTGTAATTGTCCCAGCTTCCACACTTCCTCTGGCAGCTCATTCCATACATGCACCAACCTCTGTGTGAAAAATATTCCCCTTAGGTGCTTTTTATATCTTTCCCCTCTTACCCTAAACCTATGTCCTCTAGTTCTGGACTCCTCCACTCCAGGGAAAAGATTTTGTCTATTTATCCCATCAATGCCCCTCATGATTTTATAAACCTCTATGAAGTCACCCCTCAGCCTCCGACACTCCAGGGAAAACAGCCCCAGCCAATTCAGCCTCTCGCGATATCTCAAATCCTCCAATTGTGGCAATATCCTTGTAAATCTTTTCTGAACCCTTTCAAGTGTCACAACATTCTTCCAATAGGAAGGAGATCAGAATTGCATGCAATATTCCAAAAGTGGCTTAACCAACATCCTGTACAGCTGGAATATGACCTCCCAAATCCTATACTCCATGCTCTGGCCAATAAAGGAAAGCATACCAAGAGCCTTCTTCACTATCCCATCTACTTGCGACTCCACTTTCAAGGAGCTATGAACCTGTACTCCAAGGTCTCTATGTTCAGCAACACTCCCTAGGACCTTACCATTAAGTGTATAAGTCCTGCTAAGATTTGCTTTCCCAAATTACAGCACTTCGCACTTATCTAAATTAATCTCCATCTGCCACTCCTCAGCCCATTGGCTCATCTGATCAATATCCCATTGTAATCTGAGGTAACATTCTTCGCTGTCCACTATACCTCCAATTTTGGTGTCATCTGCAAACTTACTAAGTATTCCTCCTATGTTCATATCCAAATTATTTGTATACATGATGAAAAGTAGTGGACCCAGCACCGATCCTTGTGGCACTCCATTGGTCACAGGCCTCCAGTCTGTAAAACAACCTTCCACCACCACCCTCTGTCTTCTATCTTTGAGTCAGTTCTGTATCCAAATGGCTAGTACTTGTGGCACAGTAGCCATATCCCTGTCTCTGGAAGAGAAGATTTGGGTTCAAGTCCAACCTACCCAAGACCTGTGATATAACCTGGTTGAAACAGTTGATTAAAAATACCTAAATGGTACAGTGAGAGTCTCCTGAGGTGGGCCTAGTCACAAACCTTGCCACAGCCCACATCACTCAGAGTCCAATAGGATTCTGTTCATTGATCCTCCTTTGGAGGTTGAGGGTGTTGTAATCCTTTGCAGTAACATCTGGATCAAAAACAGGTCAACAATACAAACAGAAGGAATAGAAAGCTGCATTTTAGTTGTGGGATGGTGGCGATAAGGGTTTACCTCCTGAGAAAGTGGCTGCTCTGAATCCAAAGATGATGTGAGTCTTCCTTTGATAACAAGGCTGCATTTAAATATTGCATCAAGGAGTCCTAGCAAAATGGTGGTCCATGACAATCGAGGGGAGTTTTAACAATGGAGTGAAATGATGCAGTAGGGTAATAACCTTCTATGTCCAAAGGGTAAATTCAAATTCAGGCAAAGACATGTTTGATATCTCAATTTCCATCAATATTTATAGGAAAAATGAACTGACTCTTGTTTCCAATCTAGAACAAAGGGCTACTGTCACTGAAATAGATAATCACATTCATATAATGCATTCTCATGTGTTGGCTTGTTGTGGATAGTGTTTGAGGACAGCAGATAAGGATGATTCATGAGGATTATTTGTTTGAATTTGCTAATACAGGAAAACGGTGCAATGCAACCATTTCCGGCACGAAATTAATGGTGAATTGTTCCCAAAATCTACAAACAAGCCTCCAAACTTGGCTTGAGCTCAGAAAAATGCAATTGCTGACTGCACACTTCATGATCACATTGGAACCTTTTCCTTCCATGAGCAATTCATTGTCAGAGGATTTACAGTGGAAATAACATGCATGGGTAATGCTAAACCAGCAAACAAATCCTTCGCTCTCCTCAACCCCAAATTACCTCACAGTAAAATAATTTCCCGGCCGACAGACTTACAATGATCACATAATTTTAAAGGTCACCCTTTTTGCCCATGGAAACACAAATATTGCTTTCCTCTCCTGATTCAAGCTCCTATTCCCATTTTGCTTTTTCCTCCCATTTCAACTTGTCATATCTGATAAGGAACCTCACCTGACAGAAACACAGGTCAGGTACATTCCGATTAATGCCTGAGAGTTTTTTCATACTTGGGATGTGAATGTCACTGGCAATGCCAACATTTATTGCTCATCTGTAAGTGCCCTTGAGAAGGTGCGGGTGAGTTACCTTGTTGAACTACTGCAGTTCCATTGGACATCCCTCCATCAGAAGGTCAGAAATGGGCATGTTTGCCAATGATTGCACAATACGATTTCAAAATATTAAATAAAAGCACCATTCTTGACTCCTCAGAAACTGAAGCAGTCTCTGTTCAAATGGAACAAGATCTGTACAATATCCAGGCTTGGACCAACAAGTGGCAAGTAGCATTCACTCCACACAAATGCAAGGCCAATAAGAGGTAATCTAACCACCATCCCTTGGTATTTAATGGTGTCACCATCACTGAATTGGCATCCTGGGAGTTATCATTGATCAGAAACTGAATTTGACTAAATTTTAACAAGCTTTTAATTTCAAAGGCTGTAAGAGCAAGTCAGAGGCTAGGGATCCTGCAGTGAGCAACTCCTGACTCCCCAAAGACAGTCCACCATCTACAAGTCATAAGTCAGGAATGTGATGGAATATTCCCCAATTGACCCTGGACACGTGCAGTTCTGACAACACTCAGGAAGACTGATACCATCCAAGACAAAACTGCACACTTGATTAGCATGACATCCACCGATGTTCAGTAGCAGCAGTGTGTACTTATCTATAGGGTACATAGCAGAAATTCACCAAGGATTCTCAGACAATGCTTTTGAAACCCCTGACCATATCCATATAGAAGGACAAGGGCAGCAGATAAATGGGAACACCACCAGCTGCAAGTTCTCCTCCAAGCCACTCACCATCCTGGCGTGGAAATATATCGCCGTTGCTTCAATGTTGCTGGAGTTCCCTATCTGAAGGAGTTGAGAGTCTACCTATAGCATACGGACCTCTGTGGTTCAAGAAGGCAGCTCACCACCACCTTCTCGTGGGCTATGTGGGATGGGCAAGTGAATGAATAAAAAAAGAGTAATGTAGTTACTCCGAATTGATCTATGAAACAGTGTTTCAAGATTTTAATCCAGTGACAATGAAGGGACAGGAAGATAGTGCCAAGCTAGGGTGTGGCTTGGAGAGAAACCAGCAGGTGATTGTATTGCCTCAATACATATGCTTCCCTTATCCTTGGAGGTGGTTGAAGTTGAAAGGTAAACTATCGAGATTGAGTCAGAATGTTCGGTTGTAAGAACCTTGCTGAATTGCTGCAGTGAAATTTCTAAACAATTAGAAAGTCATGGTCAGTGTGCAGCCAAGTTTCAGATATGCACTCCTGGGCAGGTTGCACTGCCCATCACATACACCAAGTTTGCAAGCTTATTTCCTACTTTATTCTTTCAAACTTGCACACTTTGTTGGAGTAGGCAGGATCTTTTCTACATTTCTCAACCATCCTGAAAATTCAATCTCATTAATGCTTGAAAAGTCCAGCATATCTTTGTGCTGCTAAAAATAAATAACTTCCATTCTGGGCTTCCTTATGGCCATCGGCAGAAAATCACAAAATGTAACTCTCAGATGGGTTAACTGCCTCCTGAAAACTACCTCTACATCCCTTGTACATATGAATAAGGCCACCTCCAGGATATGGAACTGGGTTAATCACCCTTCCTTTCTCCTGCTGCCTTAAAAATGACGGAAGAATTTCCCAGCGAGTCTGTTGCACTGTCGCAATTCGTTAAATGGATAGCTCGCTGCCAAGTCCAATGGTACAGAGTTTTTAAAATATATATTCACATTATTGGTCATCCGGGGCCAGACATCCTTTGTGGACTCAGGGCATTTGTAAGAAGTGTTTTCAGGAGTAGATCAAGAAAATGAGAAAAGGTAAGGAGGTGGTGAACTGTTGAAAAACAGGATTAGCCATGTGGATTATTATGAAACAAATATTTTGGTCTGGTCTTCACAAAAATAGTTATTCCATCAAGACACATTCATTTTTGCCAATAATGGCAAAATGGGGTGATAGCTGATTGGCTACCTCTTGTACATATCATTTTCCTTTCTCGGTACAGATGCTGTCAGACTTGCAAAGTATTTTTATCTTTACCCGTGTTTGCACCAAACAAATTATTTAATGGTCTCAGAACTGTTAACAGTTTGCAGTAGTTTCACTGATTCCCTCAGTGGGTGCACAGTAGTCCCAGTTGTGTTGATGCCAGCCCCCAGTATGATCCTCTGAAGGTAAATATTGGGAGAGCTGGTTCCCATGATGGTGAATGAGTGGTTTGGAAAAATGGGTTGGGGGTGGGGGGTTCACTCAGCCTGATTTGTGGCATGCCTGACTTTTCTGGCCATCAATTTGGGTGTCTCAAAAGTCATGAATCAGGTGCACTGACGATGTTACTGGTTCTCCAAGACATAGCTCCCTTGGCAAAGGAGGCACATGAACAGGAATCTCAGCAAGGATAGCAAGATAATGGTCTCTTACATGAAGGCTCAGAACTGGCAAGCGGGAGTTGGTGTGTGAAGGGAATTGTGTAACCATGTCAGTATACCTTAGAGAGACATGCTCATGATATCATCACTATATACCTGAAGGACTCAAGCTCCACCTTACTCTGGGATCACCGGACGCATGACATGCTGAGGAAAGCACACTGCTCTTTGTAACCAAATAAACTAATAATAGACAAGAAACTTTATATGGATTTGAATGTCATGTTGATATATCACAGTGAGCTGTAACAAATGATGATTTCTTCAATACCACATTACCATTCCTCATTATGTTACAAGGAATAACTTAAAGCATTGCTGATAAGGTAAAACAGCCTGTAAAATATCACAGCTAAAGCACACATAAAATGTTTCAGAGTGGGATCAGAGGATGGAGGAGTTGATGAGGAATATAGGGAGGACAGAGAGTGGGGGTCAGAGCATAAGTGGAAAAAGTCTGGCTTCCTGGGAACAGCCAGTCAAACGAAGGAAATCAGAGCCGAAAGGTGAGTGTCAGTACAGTCCACGTGGGCATCAATCTTTGGCACAGGCTGGCAGAATCTTGTCAAGGCTTTGAGTTTATCTGCAAATTTCAACTCACCCCAACACTGACAGTGGTCACAGACAAATCCCTATCCAACACCGACAGTGGCCACAGACACAGCCCTATCCAACACTGACAGTGGTCACAGACAAAGCCCTATCCAACACTGACAGTGGTCACAGACACAACCCTATCCAACACTGACAGTGATCACAGTCAACGCCCTATCCAACACTGACAGTGGTCACAGACACAGCCCTATCCAACACTGACAGTGATCACAGACAACACCCTACAAAAACTGACAGTGGTCACAGACACAGCCCTATCCAACACTGACAGTGATCACAGACACAGCCCTATCCAACACTGACAGTGGTCACAGACACAGCCCTATCCAACACTGACAGTGGTCACAGACAAAGCCCTATCCAACACTGACAGTGGTCACAGACACAGCCCTATCCAACACTGACAGTGATCACAGACAACGCCCTATCCAACACTGACAGTGGTCACAGACACAGCCCTATCCAACACTGACAGTGATCACAGACACAGCCATATCCAAAACTGACAGTGATCACAGACACAGCCATATCCAACACTGACAGTGATCACTGACACAGCCATATCCAACACTGACAGTGATCACTGACACAGCCCTATCCAACACTGACAGTGATCACAGACAAATCCCTATCCAACACCGACAGTGGCCACAGACACAGCCCTACCCAACACTGACAGTGGTCACAGACAAAGCCCTATCCAACACTGACAGTGGTCACAGACACAGCCCTATCCGACACCGACAGTGGTCACAGACAAAGCCCTATCCAACACTGACAGTGATCACAGACACAGCCATATCCAAAACTGACAGTGATCACAGACACAGCCCTATCCAACACTGACAGTGGTCACAGACAAAGCCCTATCCAACACCGACAGTGATCACAGACAAAGCCCTATCCAACACCGACAGTGATCACTGACACAGCCATATCCAACACTGACAGTGATCACTGACACAGCCCTATCCAACACTGACAGTGATCACAGACAAATCCCTATCCAACACCGACAGTGGCCACAGACACAGCCCTATCCAACACTGACAGTGATCACAGACAAAGCCCTATCCAACACTGACAGTGGTCACAGACACAACCCTATCCAACACTGACAGTGATCACAGTCAACGCCCTATCCAACACTGACAGTGGTCACAGACACAGCCCTATCCAACACCGACAGTGATCACAGACAACACCATACAAACACTGACAGTGGTCACAGACACAGCCCTATCCAACACTGACAGTGATCACAGACACAGCCCTATCCAACACTGACAGTGATCACAGACATAGCCATATCCAAAACTGACAGTGATCACAGACACAGCCCTATCCAACACTGACAGTGGTCACAGACAAAGCCCTATCCAACACTGACAGTGGTCACAGACACAGCCCTATCCAACACTGACAGTGATCACAGACAACGCCCTATCCAACACTGACAGTGGTCACAGACAAATCCTTATCCAACACCGACGGTGATAACAGACAAAGCCCTATCCAACACTGACAGTGATCACAGACACAGCCCTATCCAACACTGACAGTGGTCACAGACAAAGCCCTATCCAACACCGACAGTGATCACTGACACAGCCATATCCAACACTGACAGTGATCACTGACACAGCCCTATCCAACACTGACAGTGATCACAGACAAAGCCCGATCCAACACTGACAGTGATCACAGACACAGCCCTATCCAACACCGACAGTGGTCACAGACACAGCCCTATCCGACACCGACAGTGGTCACAGACAAATCCTTATCCAACACCGACGGTGATAACAGACAAAGCCCTATCCAACACTGACAGTGATCACAGACACAGCCCTATCTGACACCGACAGTGGTCACAGACACAGCCCTATCCAACACCGACAGTGATCACAGACAAAGCCCTATCCAACACTGACAGTGGTCACAGACACAGCCCTATCCAACACTGACAGTGGTCACAGACACAGCCCTATCCAAAACTGACAGTGATCACAGACAAAGCCCTATCCAACACTGACAGTGGTCACAGACACAGCCCTATCCAACACTGACAGTGGTCACAGACACAGCCCTATCCAACACTGACAGTGATCACAGACAAAGCCCTATCCAACACTGACAGTGGTCACAGACACAGCCCTATCCAACACTGACAGTGGTCACAGACACAGCCCTATCCAACACTGACAGTGATCACAGACATAGCCATATCCAAAACTGACAGTGATCACAGACACAGCCCTATCCAACACTGACAGTGGTCACAGACACAGCCCTATCCAACACTGACAGTGATCACAGACACAGCCCTATCCAACACTGACAGTGGTCACAGACACAGCCCTATCCAACACTGACAGTGGTCACAGACACAGCCCTATCCAACACTGACAGTGATCACAGACATAGCCATATCCAAAACTGACAGTGATCACAGACACAGCCCTATCCAACACTGACAGTGGTCACAGACAAAGCCCTATCCAACACTGACAGTGGTCACAGACACAGCCCTATCCAACACTGACAGTGGTCACAGACACAGCCCTATCCAACACTGACAGTGGTCACAGACACAGCCCTATCCAACACTGACAGTGGTCACAGACAAATCCCTATCCAACACTGACAGTGATCACAGACAAAGCCCTATCCAACGCTGACAGTGGTCACAGACACAGCCCTATCCAACACTGACAGTGATCACAGACACAGCCATATCCAAAACTGACAGTGATCACAGACACAGCCCTATCCAACACTGACAGTGGTCACAGACAAAGCCCTATCCAACACCGACAGTGATTACAGACAAAGCCCTATCCAACACCGATAGTGATCACTGGCACAGTCATATCCAAAACTGACAGTGATCACAGACACAGCCCTATCCAACACTGACAGTGGTCACAGACAACGCCCTATCCAACACTGACAGTGATCACAGACACAGCGCTATCCAACACTGACAGTGATCACAGACAAAGCCCTATCCAACACTGACAGTGATCACAGACAAAGCCCTATCCAACACTGACAGTGATCACAGACACAGCCCTATCCGACACCGACAGTGATCACAGACACAGCCCTATCCGACATGACAGTGGTCACAGACAAATCCCTATCCAACACCGACAGTGATCACAGACAAAGCCCTATCCAACACTGACAGTGATCACTGACACAGCCATATCCAACACCGACAGTGATCACTGACACAGCCCTATCCAACACTGACAGTGATCACAGACACAGCCCTATCCAACACCGACAGTGGTCACAGACACAGCCCTATCTGACACCGACAGTGGTCACAGACAAAGCCCTATCCAACACTGACAGTGATCACAGACACAGCCCTATCCAACACTGACAGTGGTCACAGACAAAGCCCTATCCAACACTGACAGTGATCACAGACACAGCCATATCCAAAACTGACAGTGATCACAGACACAGCCCTATCCAACACTGACAGTGGTCACAGACAAAGCCCTATCCAACACCGACAGTGATCACAGACACAGCCATATCCAAAACTGACAGTGATCACAGACACAGCCCTATCCAACACTGACAGTGGTCACAGACAAAGCCCTATCCAACACTGACAGTGATCACAGACACAGCCATATCCAAAACTGACAGTGATCACAGACACAGCCCTATCCAACACTGACAGTGGTCACAGACAAAGCCCTATCCAACACCGACAGTGATCACAGACAAAGCCCTATCCAACACCGACAGTGATCACAGACACAGCCATATCCAAAACTGACAGTGATCACAGACACAGCCCTATCCAACACTGACAGTGGTCACAGACACAGCCCTATCCGACACCGACAGTGGTCACAGACAAAGCCCTATCCAACACTGACGGTGATCACAGACACAGCCCTATCCAACACTGACAGTGGTCACAGACAAATCCCTATCCAACACTGACAGTGGTCACAGACAAAGCCCTATCCAACACTGACAGGGATCACAGACAAATCCCTATCCGACACTGACAGTGGTCACAGACACAGCCCTATCCAACACTGACATTGGTCACAGACACAGCCCTATCCAACACTGACATTGGTCACAGACACAGCCCTATCCAACACTGACAGTGGTCACAGACAAAGCCCTATCCAACACTGACAGTGATCACAGACAAAGCCGTATCCAACACTGTCAGCGGTTACAGACACAGCCCTATCCAACACTGACAGTGATCACAGACAAAACCCTATCTAACACCGATAGTGATCACAGACAAAGCCCTATCCAACACCGACAGTGGTCACAGACAAAGCCCTATCCAACACCGACAGTGGTCACAGACATAGCCCTATCCAACACTGACAGTGGTCACAGACAAAGCCCTATCCAACACTGACAGTGATCACAGACAAAGCCCTGTCCAATACTGACAGTGATCACAGACACAGCCCTATCCAACACTGACAGTGACCACAGACAAAGCCTTATCCAACACTGACAGTGATCACAGACAAAGCACTATGCACACCGACAGTGATGACAGACACAGCCCTATCCAACACTGACAGTGACCACAGACAAAGCCCTGTCCAACACTGACAGTGATCACAGACAAAGCCTTATCCAACACTGACAGTGATCACAGACAAAGCCCTATCCAACACTGACAGTGGTCACAGACAAAGCCCTATCCAACACTGACATTGGTCACAGACAAAGCCCTATCCAACATTGACAGTAGTCACAGGCCAAGCCCTATCCAACACACAGAAAGAAGGTTGCGCTGTGTCTGCAGTTTCAGCCACGTCCCACAACGTGTCGACTACAACACCAGGCAAAAAGAAGTGCAATGTTGCTTCTTTCTCAACAAAGGCAATGCCCCTAACTCCCATCTACCAACTGTGAGGTTTGCCAATCCACTTAGTTCTGAGTGAGCTCTTCAAATCAAATGACAACAATGCACATATGAATAAAAATAAAAACAAGTGTAAATTTTACAAATGCGATGTAATATTGAAGATAACCCATGTTTCTCAAGCTTTATGTAAATGACAATGAGCTGTGGAGGAATGCTGTGCCACTGTGCAGCGCCCCCTGTTTGTCCAGGAGGGTATTTTATTACCCACGCCAATCTCCTGCATTGTCAGCTGACCACCTTCTGGTAAACAACAAAAAAAAACACAAGACACAGGGGAAAAAAGCCTAGACAACAGCATGCATGACAGATAATGGCCACCTCAAGATTGAGACTTCCATAATAAAAAGCAACATGAGCATTAATATAAATAATCCATAGACTGACTTGGCTGATTAAAACTCTGAATGGGCTCTTTCAATGGAGCAGCGTGTTTGTGCAGGAGTTTGACCCTCACTTCAAACAATCCAACTTCTCGATATACATCCCTAAAAATAGGATCAGCTGACCACTGGTTGCACCAATAAAAAGTTTCCCTGGTGGCACTTAGCATTTCAATTATAATTATATGGGGAAACAGCAAGACTAGAGAACGTGGAAGTGACGTACAATTCCAGTTACAACATTAGGAATGACAAAACCCCAGCTGATGTGTGTTGATATCACAAAAGAGGGGGTTTAATCAGAATGTTTGAAATGCTGAATAACTCATTGGTATTCAGTTGATTGGCTAACATAAGAACAGCAGCCACATGACTGAGAGGTTATAGGTTTCCTGTCTTCCAATTAACTCTGTTTTCAAAGCAGAAAATAAAAAGGTGTTAATTCCATGTTTTTGCTTGAAAAATAAACTGTTTAGAATCTTAGGGCCCAATTCTCCCCTTCCTGGAGATGGTGAGAGAGGTGGCAAGAAAGGGTAATAATTGGACAGGTTTATCCTGTGGAGAAACATGCCTTCTTCATTAATGGGTACTAGGCATGAATGTCCTCCATCTGAATTTGTTGCCAATTAAAGTTCTTAAATAGTCAATTAATGGCTATTTAAACCTATTACTTCCTCAGTTACCTACATACCTGGTGGGTGAGCAAGGTGGCTACTTGCCTAACTGGGAACCATGGTGACCAGCCAGTCGAGTTAGGGCTGACCTCCAACTGCCCCGGCCTGGGGCTAAATGGAGGAATGGGGGTGGTAGGTGTTGGTGTTGAGGGGAGATCAATGTGATTGCCTCTGAAAACCACCCCAGAGCACCCTCACAGGAGAGGCCTGTCTTTGGGTGCAATGCCAGTGTGTTGGCCCATAATGCACTGATTGGCAGGTGACCCCCATGTGATATCTCACTAGTATGGGTGGCATGTTGGCACCAACTCACATGCTCACACTGAGAACAAGGACAGAAACATCGAGCCCTTTAATACTTGAGACTCGTCAGGAGATTCATAGCAGCCAAATAGATACTTTAAAACCCATTTCAACTCACAGAATATGATGCGTCACTCACAATAGCTCCAAATCATTTCTGCTATAAAAATTGACTGGATCACAAGGTAAATAACAGCATGTAGTGAAAAACAATTGCTCCTGACACCAAATGGAAGTCAGACTGACAAAAAAAAAAGAAAAGGTCAACCAAACAAAGCAGTAGCCAGACAGTAAAGGAATACTAGGCCTGCAAAACACTGTCAAAGGTACAAAGTACCAGCAAGTCAACTCTCCAAAGACTCTCCTATCGATTTTATTGTTCTGAAATCCATAGCTTCATTGCTGAAAGGCTTTTGTTTTTTATTTCCAGTCTGATTTTAAGATAAGACTTTCCTCAGCCCCAAGCATTCTCCTTTCTGTCAAAAACCTGTTCACTGTCTATTGAGATTACAGATTCCATTGCTAGTCCTTACACGACACTCACACATGCAGCTGGCACTCCACATGATCAAAACGCTGTATTTTTTTTCACTGAAATATTCTCTGGTTGCATAAAGCATTATACCCCAAGCACTAGATGAAGAAAGGAGGCAAATGTGCTTTCACGTGTAGTCGAGCAGGAATGTAATGCACCAGCCAGATCTGTCCTGTCCCAATCCTGCTCTCAGAGAACAGTCAGACCCTTTTCTCCAAATTGCAATCCTTCAGTTTCCTGTTATCAAGAGGATTTGCTGCACAAATGACTTGCTTGTCAACAAGATGAAGGCCATCAGGTATTCATAGAACCCCTACAGTGGAGAAGTAGATTATTTGGCTCATCAAGTCCACACTGACCCACCGAAGAGCATCTCACCCAGATCCAACCCCTACCCCATAACCCTGCATTTCCCATGACTAACCCACCTAGCCTGCACATTCCCGAACACTGTGGGCAATTTATCATGGCCAGTCCACCCTAACCTGAACATCTTTGTTTTGTGGGAGAAAACTGGAGCACCCAGAGGGGACTCATGCCGACACAGGGAGAATATTCAAGCTCCACACAGATAGTCGCCCGAGGCTGGAATTGAACCCAGGTCCCTGGCGCTGTGAGGCAGCAGTGCTAACCACTGTGCTACCCTATTGGAAGACTTTTCCAGTTTTGGCATTCAACGCTGGCATCATTACACAATCAGGGACAATGCATGTCAGTTATGGAGGAAACACTAACCATGTGCAAAGGATAAATACTACACAGAATCACAGAGATTGGACAGTGTGGAAGGAAGCCATTCAGCCCATTATGCCCGTAACCATTGTATTACCTTGTTCCAATCTCTCGCGCATTCCCATATCCCTGCACACCATTTTTTATCCGAATAATCATCTGGTGCTGTTTTCAAGGTCTCAACATGCAAACATTTGGGAGAATTTGAACCTGCAGTAATGTCAATCAGGGAGGCGATGACCCACTGGTATTACTGCTGAACTGTTAATCCAGAGACCCAGACAGTGTTCTGGGAACCTGGATTCAAATCCCACCACCGCACATGGTGCAATTTGAATTCAATAAAAATCTGGAATTACAAGTCTAATGATTGTCAGAAAAGCCCATCTGATTCACTGATGTTTCTTTAGGGAAGGAAACTGCCACCGTTATCTGGTCTGGCCTGTATGTGACTGCAGACCCAATGTGATTGATGCTTAACAGCCCTCTGGGCACTTAGGGATGAGCAGTAAATGCTGTTCTAGCTAGTGCCACCCTCATTCTTCGAATTCATATTAAAAAACTCTAATGCGGCAAGTTGGACAAGAGCAGACCCTTCACCATTGCCAAAGCCTGACTCACGACTGGCTCCTGCAGCACCCAAGACCAACTGTGATCCTGAAGATGTCCTTCAGTTCTGAAGAAGGGTGACCGGACCTGAATCATGATTTCTCTCCACAGATGCTGCTAGACCTGCTGAGATTCTTCAGCAATTTCTGTTTGCGTTTCTGATTTCCAGAATCCCCTTGACCTGACGGGTTTGTTTTTTTACAAACTGTAATTCTGTGGCCGTTGAGGGGAACCTGTTGCTGAGCAGCGTCACCTTGAGATTGGAGAGAACAACAGATGTGGCATTTGTTGCCTGGCAGATTCAGATCCAGGGGGACTCAACGGTTGCTGCTGAAAACAGTACTCTCCTCAAACTGATGGAAGCCACATTCATTTAGCACGGTCATGTCCTTTCTCAGGTCAGAGTAAGAGTAACAGCATTTTGGATATTCTACTCTGTACTGTGCTGTTTATGCTTATGACGGGGGAAATCAATACCAGTCAAATTAAACCATGATAAGCAAGTAACTATCCGGTGTGTCTGGATGTGAATTTGGCTCCGAGGTGGATAACAAAGGAGCTATAGGGGATGGGGGAATAGGTGAAAATGTGTAGGTCAGAGCACAGTCTGATCAGTCCTGATCTTATGGAATGAGGGGCCGAATTGCCGACACTTGCTCTTAATTTAAATGTTTTTATGACAAACTTGGTGATAGAACACTGGGATCAGGTGAACCTTGTATTGTGGGGCTTCATGTTTTGATTTACTTCATTTATATATTGTCACGTGTGTCTTGTTATATAAATACAGTAAGAAGTGTCGTAACATGTTGCCATTCTCCGGCACCAACTTACAACTCAGAAAAATAAACCAGAACATGGGATGTACAGGCAGTAAAATGAAGAAATAAAGAAAAAGTGTCCACCTTTACAGTCTTTCTTGTGAAGTGTTCCACCATGGATCCTGAACCTGATGGCCAGGTGCAAGTCCCCTTCTCCACTCTTTGGCACCATCTCGCCTCCACCAACGGTCTCGCCACTTTGAGCCCTCATTGGACCTCGCTAAGGCAGATGCCACCAGTGCTGCCGGGAACCGCGCTGACCCACACTCAACTCCAGTGCTGCCACGAGCCTGCTTCGGACCCACGTCAACAATGCAACCGATGCTGATGTTGCCAGATCTCCTACTGGGCCCTAACTCACTTTGTTACAAGAACCAGGACTATTTTTCAAACGTTATTAATGCTCGGCCACTCAAACTGGCTCGTTAGCAGATACAGGAGGAGTTCATGACTCCTGAACGCTGCAATCCTTTCAGCAGCTCCAGAGGAAGAAAGGAGCTAGAGGGGATGGGGGATAGGTGAAAACGTGACGGTCAGAGTACAGTGTGATCAGCCCTGATCTTATAGAATGGCCTGCACTTGCTCTTAATTTGCATGTTCTGATGACAAGGTTGGTGATGGGACACTGGGATCAGTGGCCCTGGATGCCAGTCCTGGACCATTTACTTTTGGCACACCGTTGCGTGGATTTTTCAGTCACTCAGTCTGAAGGCTCTTAAACACAAAAAGATCTGGATTCCTGTTTTAGAGTTGGGGGAATTCCTGATTCAGGAAATCCCACTTTCAAAAACAGCTGCCCAAGCGTCAGAGTTTTATTACATGGCAGGGGGTGGCTGTGTTGTGTTAAAAGTTGAAACAGCCAACCACAGCAGGAGGAAGGGTGGGGTTGGTGGATTTCTGGTTCTGATACTGTGTCCACAATTCAAAACAAAACAATAAAGCAGCCCTAAAGTCCTCATATCCCCTCAACTCTTCCACAAACTCTCTGGACCTGTCCGTGCCACCTCTTTCCTCGTACCCATTCTCCATAGCCCCTTATATCCTCCATACGCACCAACCCTCATGGCTTTTTATAATCCCTGTGCCAACTCATGCCAACCCATATCTGCACCATCACCCTTATACCTACCATGCCAACTCACACAATATCCAACATGGGTATAGCACAGAACCATGCAGAGATGAAAGTAAAGAAGGCTGTCAGTACCTATTGCAGAAATCAGAAGATGAAAAAAGACCTCCTCCATCAAATCCCATTATTACATTTCAAAAGTATGCTCATGGGAAGTGGGTGTCAATGGCTGCAACAGCATTTATTGCCCATCTCTACTGGCCCTGAAGGAGGTTATTTCTTCAGGTGGAGGGACAGCCTCAGGGCTTACAGGAATGGGATTCCAGAAGTTTGCCCCAGTGGCAATGAAGGAACAGCGATATTGTCCCAGGTCACAGTGCTGTGTGTCTTGCAGGAGAACTTGGTGGTGTTCCAATGTGCTTGCTGGTGGTCAAGGATCAGGGTTTGAAAGGGGTTAGCAGAGGAGTCCGAGTTACTGCAGTGGGTCTTGTAAATGATACACACTGTTGCTATTGTGCATGGGTGTTGAAGGTAGTCAACTTGAAAGGTGGTGATCAAATGTTACAGAGATGTCAAAGGTAGTCACTCTCGCCTCATCTCTAGAATTCAGCTCTTTTGTCCATGTTTGGTGAAAGGCTGTATTATGTCAAGAGCTGAGGGGCCCTGGTAGAACCCAAATATAGCTTTAATGAGCAGGCTACTCATTTTTACCACTTTGAATGACTGTAAGCTATTTCTTCCATCACTTTGCTAATGATGGAGAGTAGACTGATGTGGTGGTAATTGGTCAGGTTAGATTTAAGAACATAGAACATAGAACTATACAGCACAGTACAGGCCCTTTAGCCCTCAATGTTGTGTCAACCTTTTATCCTACTCTAAGATCAAATTAACTTACATACTCTTAATTTTACTATCATCCATGTGCCTATCCAAGAGCCCCTTAAATGTCCCTAATGTATCTGACTCTACTACCACCACTGGCATGCATTCCACGTACCTACCACTCTCTGTGTAAAGAACCAATCTCTGACATCTCCCCCAAAACCTTCCTCGAATCACTTAAAATTATGCCCCCTCATGATAAACAGGAAAACAGGACCTTGCTGGACAGTGTTCTACAAATACCAGAGTTGTAGCTCTACTGGAACAATTTAGCTGGGGTACGGCTATTTCTGGAGCACAAATTTTCAATCCTATTGCCAGATATTCAGAGCCCATAACCTCTACAGTATCCAGTACCTCCAAGTGTTTCGTTATATCACAGAGTGAATAAAATTAGTTTAACACGTGTTCCTGGGGACATCTGCAGGAGGAGAAGATGGATTCTCCACTTGACACATCTGGCTGCAGATGGATGCAGATGCTTCCGTTTTGATATTTGCATTGATGTGCTGAGTACTCCCATCATCCCCTATAGGCTTATTTGTGGAAACTCCTCCTCTTCCAGTGAGTTGCCCACCACCATTCACAGCTGGATAAGGCAGGACTGCCGAGCTTAGATCTGATCTGTTGGTTGCATTAACATTTTTTCAACTATATAATTATGCATAACAACACTTGTTTTTGAAGTGCATTCTCCCTTATGACAAGCATTGTAACTCCTACTCCCACTTCAAATAGTCAATAATTAATTGGAGCTGGCAAGCTAACTGTGACATGGAAGGGATTTTATTGTAATAATGGAAACTCCAGACTTAGGTCAACAGATAGAATGAAATAGCAGACTTCTTTAAAAAATTCCTCACAGGACTTGTGTGGCTGTGGCTAGGCCACCATTTATTGCCCATCCCTAATCACCCAGAGGACAGTTGAGAGTCAACCACATTACTATGGGTCTGGAGTTACGTGTAGGCCAGACCAGGTAAGGATGGCAGATCTTCTTCCCTAAAGTCATTAGTGTACCAGATGGGTTTTTCCTACAATTGACAATGGATTCACGATGATTATTAGATTCTTAATTCCTGGCATTTATTGAATACAAATTCCACTATCTCTCATGGTAGGATTTGAACCTGGGTTCCCAGAGTATTTGCTGAGTTTCTAGATTAATAGTCTAGCAATAATACCACTGCCTACCCCTATCTAGCTTGAGCAGAGGCAACTCCCATTGCAACATGTCCATGTATGTAAAACAAACTGTCCCATTCACCACCTGTCTGCTCCCCAACTGTAAAAATGGGAAGTAGTGTTCGGGGGTGGGGGGAGACATGCAATGACCAGCTCATCCCCAATTTTTGCCAGAATGGTAAAAGTTCTGGCTGTCACGAAGAGTTTCCACACATGTCAGCACGCTTTGGAATGTACTGCCCGAAAGGGTGGTGGAAGCAGATTTGATTATAAATTCCACAAGAGAAATCGGATAAATGCTGATAAGGAAAATAAAACTGCAGGCTGATGGGAAAGAGCAAGGGGGTGTGTCTGATTGAATAGTTCTTTTAAGGTGCTGCCATAGACACTTTGGGTTGAGTCATGCTGTATGATCCTGTGATTATTGTGAAACATGCGAGAGCAGGTTCGATTCTACGGTGTGACATTTCCATTTCCCTGATCAGCCATCTTTGTCGGCTTACTGATTTTACTGTCACTTTACCGCCAACTAGTTCTCAACAATAAATATTGTGTAATAGATTTTTGTGACCACTAGAAATTGAATTGAAAACCAGTTATTTTACATGGGACTTTTACAGCCTTTAAAGAGAGAACAGTCTTGTTAATTCACACTATCAAGATGTTTCAAATTCAGTTATATCTGTTCCACTCATGTTCCACATAAATGTTACATTTCACAGCACTAGTAGCAGCAAAAAATTCCACACGTGCAGAAAGGTTTAAAAATCAATACCTAATCAAGAATTTAATTTCTCGCTGTTGACAGTCCATATTAGGCAGCATTCCAAATTATAACTTCATTTTACCTTCAACCTTGAAGTGACTCTTAAATTCAAAAAGTTTCTGCTCTCAAGTCGAGTTGTGAGGAGTGAGATGTTCCACTTTTGACAACCCCCAAGTTTACTTTTTAATTGGTTCAATCATCAGGTAAAAGTCTCTGGCACCAGGTTTCCTAGAATCTGTTATACACAACCACTGTTCAGAAGCTAAACAAATTCTGCAGATGATGAATTAATTTGGAGGGTAAATTGTTTCACAGAACAAGCCCAGAGTTGGAACTACAGCCTTGGAGTATGTATGTAGTCTCAGTCATGCATACCGAAATGATCGAAATGTGCAGTCTAATTGAAATCGACAGGATGGTGATTCACAGACAATTAATCTCTTGAGCTGTAACAGCCACCACACTCACATGTCATCCAAATGCCTAGGCAGCATATAGTTGCCCAACATTTCATGTCCGATGTGCACTGAGGAAATTTGCAACTACCTAATATTGCAAAAAAAGATGAAATGGGGAAAACTCAAATTCAAGAATTAGAACCAGGATAATTACCCCCATAGTTAGTTTACTGGCACTTTAATGGAAATATTACATTTTACATTCGAAAGCAACTCTGAATTGAACGGTATTGAATCTGTTATTGCACCCTTTGAGGGGAGAATATTGAAAAGATGCAAACATATATTTCTAGATGAATAACAGTCATAGATATAATCTGCCATATGATTTATTTTATGGTACATCAGCTACATACTGCATATATTTGTGAGCAATGATAAAGGGTTATTTTGTGGAAGATAATGTATTTTTCTCAGGTTGTTGTAGCACCATTGTACACATCTTGCTGGGTGGGTAAATTGTCCACAATTCATATGATGACTTTAAAAGTCACTGAGGAAGAAACAACTTTGATTATATAAAAAAAGGATAGTTTTCCTCTACGAGAATAACTCGTTACTTGCACCAATATTTTCCCAAAAATGTTATATTATATACTGCCAATTATGTTAATATCATGTAATGTGTTTAATAATCATACCAGGAAAGCAGGGACGCAACTTTAAATAGCAATATTCAAAGGGTAATATTTTACAAATTTTAAATCAAAGTTTCTCACAGAACTATTAATGTAAAACTGAAATATCTTTCTCAACTGATAATCTAAAATAGTCTAACTTTAAGCAGTATTAACAGCCTGAAATAATGCTGACAATTCTAAAATAGGAACAATAATTTTATGAGGAGCACTATTTCACAGGAATAGGTAAGTTGTTACTTATATTGCACTGAATTTCAGGATTTTTGACAGCCTTTAAGGGATTAATTTGCTGTTCCTTACTTGGTCACTTCCCTGTAAAAGCTGCAAATCAATGCCTTATTGACAATATAATAACCTACATCTACTATAATGGTTAATATGCTAATTAAAACGTCTGTCAAAACAGTGTCAAAGAATAGTGACAAAAGTTATTACTATGAAGTTGTAATGAGTTTGAATTTCCAGCAGGGGACTGTATTAGTTTGTTTCAATGTGTTTTCCATATAGCTCTAAAGTGTGTATTCAAAGAAACAATGCAGCAGTGTTAGGGTTAAAACTTGTGTGTTCACGGACAGATACAAAGGTAACCCGCTCAGTCACCAAAGGTGGAAAATGTCGTCCACTTCCAGGCAAAATCCGAACATGGAGGTGGTACCCTGAGTCAGGAACAATCCCAAACCAAATGTTACAACCCTCTGGCCATTAATTGACTCAGGATGAGTCTCCTGGCTCCATCTGGGAGGATTTCTGCTTCAGAGAGCTCTGAGCCAATCAGATGACCAGATGCACTCTATTCCCAGCAACGCCACCAGAAATGGTGGCTTTGTAAGTATTGCATTTAATCTGCAACAACTATCTTCACTGGAGCCAGATGTCTAAGTAAGTGGAGATTTTCACAGGAGTCAGTGTGGCAGTCTTAATGAGGGATTCCTGCCCTTGATCAGCTGAAAGGACAGGAGTCAGGAATATAAGATAGGGATGGGAGTATTCATTGGCTGCCTGTTGTTCTGAACAGGAGGGGCTCCCTCTCCACCCCATCTAGCCTGGACCTGCATGTCCTACTCCTCCTCCACACCTCCATCCTCTACAGTGAAAGCAGGAGCAACCCCCTCAGTGGCAAATTGGCAGGTTTTAATTGCCAAGACTCAGCAGGACATCCAATGCCTAGTCCATGTGGGGATGGAGACAAGGCTGGTGTGGGAGTGCTGGGGAGTTGGGAATGGTACAGCATGTAATAAACACAAAGACAAACATCAGCACTTTTGTATGTAAGTAGGAAGAACAGTATTCCAATTGAGATAAAATGAGGAATCTCCCCATAGTCCCTTGTTAGCTTACTGCAACACATTTTGCACAGATAGCTAGAAACATCGAACAAACAGTGCTGGATAGGAGAGGGAGATGACGAGATGCGATAGCAGATTGCAAAGGCGAAGCTAGGAAGTGTACAACTGCTTCTTTGAAATTTCCTGGGACATTGAGTTTGTTTTCCAGGAATTTCGTTGAAGGAGCACAGCGAATGTTACTGAACTCTAGGCAAACTATTTTGAGCTCCAACTTGTACTGACAAATGCTGAGCTCCCTGATTGGTATTATTTTTTAAAGCTCTAAATTGGACCTAAATTGGAAGGGGACTAATATACTGGCAGAGAAATTTGCTAGAGCTATTCGGAAGGATTGAAACTAGTAAGGTGGGGTGGAGGTGGTGGTGGGGGGGGGGGGTAGTGGTGTGGTGTGGAACCCAGGGAGATAGTGAGGAAAGAGATCAATCTGAGACGGGTACAGTTGAGAACAGAAGTGAGTCAAACAGTCAGGGCAGGCAGGGACAAGGTAGGACTAATAAATTAAACTGCATTTATTTCAATGCAAGGGGCCTAACTGGGAAGGCAGATGACCTCAGGGCATGGTTAGGAACATGGGCCTGGGATATCATAGCAAATACAGAAACATGGCTCAGGGATGGGCAGGGCTGGCAGCTTAATGTTCCAGGATACAAATGCTACAGGAAGGATAGAAAGGGAGGCAAAAGAGGAGGGGGAGTGGCATTTTTGACAAGGGATAGCATTACAGCTGTGCTGAGGGAGAATATTCCCGGAAATACATCCAGGGAAGTTATTTGGGTGGAACTGAGAAATAAGAAAGGGATGATCACCTTATTGGGATTGTATTCTAGAACCCCTAATAGTCAGAGGGAAATTGAGAAACGAACTTGTAAGGAGATCTCAGCTATCTGTAAGAATAATATGGTAGTTGGGGATTTTAACTTTCCAAACATAGACTGGGACTGCCATAGTGTTAAAGGTTTAGATGGAGAGGAATTTGTTAAGTGTGTACAAGACAATTTTCTGATTCAGTATGTGGATGTACCTACTAGAGAAGGTGCAAAACTTGACCTACTCTTGGGAAATAGGGTAGGGCAGGTGACTGAGGTGTCAGTGGGGGAGCACTTTGGGGCCAGCAACCATAATTCTATTAGATTTAAAATAGTGATGGAAAAGGATAGACCAAATCTAAAAGTTGAAGTTTTAAATTGGAGAAAGGCCAATTTTGACGGTGTTAGGCAAGAACTTTTGAAAGCTAATTGGAGGCAGATGTTCACAGGTAAAGGGACGGCTGGAAAATGGGAAGCCTTCAGAAATGAGATAACGAGAATCCAGAGAAAGTATGTTCCTGTCAGGGTGAAAGGAAAGACTGGTCGGTATATGGAATGCTGGATGAGTAAAGAAATTGACAGTTTGGTTAAGAAAAAGAAGGAAGCATATGTAAGGTATAGACAGGATAGATCGAGTGATTCATTAGAAGAGTATAAAGGAAGTAGGAGATACTTAAGAGGGAAATCAGGAGGGCAAAAAGGGGACATGAGATAGCTTTGGCAAATACAATTAAGGAGAATCCAAAGGGTTTTTACAAATACATTAAGGACAAAAGGGTAACTAGAGAGAGAATAAGGCCCCTCAAAGATCAGCAAGGCGGCCTTTGTGTGGAGCCGCAGAAAATGGGGGAGATACTAAATGAGTATTTTGCATCAGTATTTACTGTGGAAAAGGACATGGAAGATATAGACTGTAGGGAAATAGATGGTAACATCTATTTCATCAAAATTTCCAGATTACAGAGGAGGAAGTGCTGGATGTCTTGAAACGGATAAAGGTAGATAAATCCCCAGGACCTAATCAAGTGTACCCAAGAACTCTGTGGGAAGCTAGAGAAGTGATTGCTGGGCCTCCTGCTGAGATATTTGTATCATTGATAGTCACAGGTGAGGTGCCGGAAGACTGGAGGTTGGCTAACCACTGTTTAATAAGGGTGGTAAGGACAAGCCAGGGAACTATAGACCGGTGAGCCTGACCTCGGTGGTGGGCAAGTTTTTGGAGGGACTCCTGAGGGACAGGATGTACATGTATTTGGAAAGGCAAAAACTGATTAGGGATAGTCAACATGGCTTTGTGTGTGGGAAATCATGTCTCACAAACTTGATTGAGTTTTTTGAAGAAGTAACAAAGAGGACTGATGAGGGCAGAGCAGTAGATGTGATCTATATGGACTTTGACAAGGTTCCCCATGGGAGACTGATTAACAAGGTTAGATCTCATGTAATACAGGAAGAACTAGCCATTTGGCTCAAAGGTAGAAGACAGAAAGTGGTGGTGGAGGGTTGCTTTTCGGACTGGAGGCCTGTGACCAGTGGAGTGCCACAAGGATCTGTGCTAGGTCCTCTACTTTCTGTCATTTACATAAATGATTTGGATGCGAGCATAAGAGGTATAGTTAGTAAGTTTGCAGATGACACCAAAATTGGAGGTGTAGTGGACAGCGAAGAGGATTACCTCAGATTACAACAGGATCTTGATCAGATGGGCCAATGGGCTGAGAAGTGGCAGATGAAGTTTAATTCAGATAAATGTGAAGTGCTGCATTTTGGGAAAGCAAATCTTAGCAGGACTTATACACTTAATGGTAAGGTCCAAGGGAGTGTTGCTGAGCAAAGAGACCTTGGAGTGCAGGTTCATAGCTCCTTGAAAATGGAGTTGCAGGTAGATAGGATAGTGAAGAAGGCATTTGGTATGCTTTCCTTTATTGGTCAGAGTATTGAGTACAGGAGTTGAGAGGTCATGTTGTGGCTGTACAGGACATTGGTTAGGCCACTGTTGGAATATTGCATGCAATTCTGGTCTCCTTCTAATCGGAAAGATGTTGTGAAACTTGAAAGGGTTCAGAAAAGATTTACAAGGATGTTGCCAGAGTTGGAGGATTTGAGTTATAGGGAGAGGCTGAACAGGTTGGGGCTGTTTTCCCGGGAGAGTCGGAGGCTGAGGGGTGACCTTATAGAGGTTTATAAAATTATGAGGGGCATGAATAGGGTAAATAGGCAAAGTCTTTTCCCTGGGGCTGGGGAGTCCAGAACTAGAGGGCATAGGTTTATGGTGAGAGGGGAAAGATATAAAAGAGACCTCAGGGGCAAGTTTTTCACGCAGAGGGTGGTACGTGTATGGAATGAGCTGCCAGAGGAAGTGGTGGAGGATGGTACAATTGCAACATTTAAGAGGCATTTGGATGGGTATATGAATAGGAAGGGTTTGGAGTGATATGGGCCGGGTGCTGGCAGGTGGGACTAGATTGGGTTGGGATATCTGGTCTGCATGGACGGGTTGGACCGAAGGGTCTGTTTCCATGCTGTACATCTCTATGACTCTATGACTCTCAACACAGTGGGTGATTTTCTGAGTCACAGGTCCTCAAAATTAGTTGGGCTGTAATGGTGGTCAATTGGAAGCACTAACTAAGTTTTCAGTTTGGCTCCAAAAGAAAGGAATAGTCTGGAATTGGGGTTTGAGTTTAGGAAGTTAATATCTGTAAAATGCATTGCTGTAAATTAAGGCACATAAAAATATGCAATGAGATAGTTTCCTGGTTTATCTTTCGCCACTGGACCTTGTGGAGAGGAAGGCCTTATCCCTGGTCTTGTGTAGGATGGGTCTGGCCATGTTGCTGTGGGGGTACGCATGTTTTAGTCTGTATGACACCACTGTCCCTCACAAAAATGTTTGTCAGGCAAACGCGCTGTTCAAAATTCCATCAGACAGTGCTTTATCCTTAAGGTCAATGAGGCACTGTGGGAAAAGAAGATGGGAGATCTTGTCTGATGGTCTCCTGTTAAAAACCATTCAGCAGAACTCCCCAACAAGCAACAAGGCAAAGCAGTGCTGAGAAAGGCCTTCCCTTGTAGATCCTTCCCACACTCAAGAACTTGTGTCCCCTCCACACATTTTACTTGTGGTGGCTGCAGTGGGGAAGAAACCTTTGTCACCTCCTTCTGGAATACGTGCTTGCAAAACAGACCTGGTGCAGAATGTTTCTATCAAGATTCTCCCAACTCTATAGTACAGGAACAACACACTCCAGGCTGCCTCCAGTGCCGCAGAGCAAAATAAATATCAGCTTCTAGTGGAGGAGCATCAACTCAGTGAATGGCATTTCTTGTTCTGCTGAAACCTGTTGGTCTGCCAGAGCGGATAGCTATTGATAAAGAAAGCTGCAGATTGGTGTATTTCAAGGTCCAAGACTGCATGCTGAGGGATGCTGAAGAAGTGATACAGAGTCAGTGGGCATAGGATCTATACATTTGAGGAATCACAGAGGAGAAAATAGCCCAGTGGGAGTTGTATACAGCAACAGTCAGGATGTAGAAAATAAATCAAGAGACACAAAAGGCACTATTACAATAATCATGTGGGATTTCAATATGCAGAGGGACTGGGAAAATCAGGTCGGTAGCAGATCCCAAGAAAAGGAATTTGTGAAATGTTTACAAGATTTTTTTTGGAGCAGCGTGTGGTAGTGCCCACTAGGCAACAAGCAGTTCTGGATTTGCTCATGTGCAATGAGAGAGACCTGATCAGGGAGCTTAAGGTGAAGGATCCCCCTAAGGGGCAGTGACTATGATATAATAGAATTCACTCTGCGGTTTAAGAGGATGAAGCTAGATTCAGATGGAATGGTATTACAGCTGAGTAAAGCTAACTGCAAAGACATGAGGGAGGAACTGGCCAGAGATTATTGGAAGTGGAGCCAAGCTGGGAAGACAGTGGAACAGCAAATGGCAGGAGTCTCTGGGAGGAATTCGGGAGGTCCAGCAGAACTTCAATGCAAGGAGGTGACAACACACGAGGGACGAGGTAACCATGGATGACAAGGGAAGTCAGGGACAACAAAACAAGTGACAAAGTATACAATGTGGTGAAGATTAGTGGGAATCCAGAGGATTGGGAAGCCTTTAAAAACCAGCAGAGGACAAAAAGCAATAAAAGGGGGAGAAGATGAATTTTGAGGGCAAGCTAGCTAGTAATGTAAAAGAAGGTTGCAAGAGTTTATTTAGACATCTAAAAAGTAAGAGAGAGGCAAGAGTAGACATTGGACTGCAGGAAAATGAGGCTGGAGAAGTAGCAAAGGGGAACAAAGAAATAACAAAGAAACTGAATAGGCACTTTGCATCAGTTTTCACAGTGGAAGACAACTGCAGCATACCAGAACTTTCAGAGAATCAGAGGGCAAAGGTGAACACAGTGGCCATCACAAAGGAGAAGGTGTTGGGGAAGCTGAAAGATCTGAAGGTGGATAAATCACCTGGACTGGATGGACTACACCTCAGAGTTCTGAAGGAGACACCTGAGGAGATTGTAGAGGCATTGATGGTGATCTTTCAGGAATCACGGAAGTCAGGGAGGACCCCAGATGACTGGAATATGATGAATGTAACACCTTTGTTAAGAAGGGAAAGATGCAGAAGATTGGAAATTATAGGCCTTAGTCAATAGTAAAGACCTTAGAGTCTGTTGTTAAGGATGAGATTACAGTGTACTTGAAAGTGTATGGTAAAATAGGGCTGACTCAGCATAGCTTCGTCAAGGGGAGGTCCCTTGCCTGATAAATTTGTTAGAACTCTTTGAGGAGGTAACAAACAAGTTAGAAAAAGGAGAGCCAGTGGATGTGGTCTATTTGGATTCCCAGAAAGCCACTGACAAAGTGCCACACAGGAGGCTGCTAAATAAGAGAAGAGCCCATAGTGTTAGGGTCAAGGCACTGACATAGATAGAGGATTAGCTGACTAGCAAAAGGCAAAAAGTGGGGATAAAGGGTTTCTTTTCCGGATTGAGCTGAAAATGTGTTGCTGGAAAAGCAGAGCAGGTCAGGCAGCATCCAAGGAACAGGAGAATCGACGTTTCGGGCATGAGCCCTTCTTCAGGAATGAGGAAAGTGTGTCCAGCAGGCTAAGATAAAAGATAGGGAAGAGGGACTTGGGGGAGGGGCATTGGAAATGTGATAGGTGGAAGGAGGTCAAGGTGAGGGTGATAGGCCGGAGTGGGGGTGGGGGCGGAGAGGTCAGGAAGAAGATTGCAGGTTAGGAAAGCGGTGCTGAGTTCGAGGGATTTGACTGAGACAAGGTGGGGGGAGGGGAAATGAGGAAACTGGAGAAGGATGTCAGTCAGTGACCAGTGGGGTTCTTCAAAGGTCTGTTTTGGGACCACAACTATTCACATTATGCATCAATAATCTGGATGCAGATAACATAATGCTATATGGAGCGACAGTTAGTGTAGAGGGAGCAAGGAGGTTGCAGAAGGATTTGGACAGGCTAGGAGAGTGGGCAAAGAAGTGGCAGATGGAATACAATGTGAGAAAATGTGAGGTTATGCACTTTGTTAGGAAGAATAGAGGAGTAGACTCTTTTCTAAATGGGGAAAGGTTTCAGACATCTGAAGCACAAAGGGACTTAGGAATCCTGGTTCAGGATCCTCTTAAGGTTAACATGTAAGTTCAGTTGGCAGTTAGGAAGGCAAATGTGATGTTAGCATTCATTTCAAGACAGCTAGAAAATAAGAGCAGGGATGTACTGCTGAGGCTGTGTAAGGCTCTGGTCCGACTGCATTAGAATATTATACGCAGTTTTGGGTCCTGATTTAAGAAAGGATCTGCTGGCATTGGAGAGGGTCTGGAGGAGGTTTACAAGAATGATCCTGGGTTTGGAGGGCTTGTAATATGAGGAGCGATTGATGACTCTGGGTCTACACTCACTGGAATTTAGATGTTTGAGATGGATCTGACTGAAATTACAGAATACTGAGAGGCCTGGATAGAGTGGATGTGGAGAAGATGTTTCCACTACTAGGAGAGACTAGGATCTGAGAGCACAGTCTCAGAGTGAAGGGATGACTACTTAGAACAGAGATGAGGGGGGATTTTTTCAGCCAGAGGGTGGTGGATCTGTGGAACTCACTGCTGCAGAAGGTTGTGGAGGCCAAGTCACTGAGTGTATTTAAGACAGAGCTAGATAGGGTCGTGATTAGTAAGGGGATCAAGATTATGGGGAAAAGGCAGGAGAAATGGGGTTGAGAAACATATCAGCCATGATCAAATGGTAGAACAGACTCAATGGGCCAAATGGCCTAATTGTGCTCCGACAGCTTATGATTGTTCAAGCTTGAATCAGCTGCTACAAAAGGCACAATGGAGAAAGGTCACTGTCTAAATCCCTTCAACCACTGCGCACAAAGGGATTGGAAACAGTGTAAAACCTCTCGGGTTTATATTTGGCATTAAATGAACATTGTCAACGTAAGCTGTATTAGTAAATTTGGTGAACCTGAAGTACCACATTCTGGACTTGCTCTGCATTTATTTAACACCAACTTGAATGATCTTAAAATGTCCTTCTACAAATTTTATCTAAAGCATATTTTTAGAAAAAAGTCCTAGTTGGCAGGTGAAAAGAGTTGGAGCACGAATCAGATAGTAAGTGAAATACTATTTTTGACCAATTCTATCCAGCCTGGCCTGGCCGACTGAGTCAACACTGATTACATAGCCTGACGGCCAGATTATGGAGACATCTTACAGAGAATGGATAGTGAAGAAAAATCTTGGAAAAAAATGTTAAAAATAATAAGTTGAAAAGAAAAGGACATTTACAGAGTAGAAGACAGATATGAAAAATCATTTTTAAAAGTCAGTGGGTCTCCAGAGGCAGACAGACGGGGTGATATATAAAGTGTACAGTTCACTAGTCTGATCTAAGAGGCTGATTTTCTGACCTGCTACAATCTTTGGTATTATTGAAGATGGAGGACATGTTCTGAACTTGGTGGCAAAACTGTGGAAAGTTAAGACCTTGCACCAATGTTAACTGGTAATTCTTTACTGCATCATACTGTTCAATATTCAGTCAGGCAGCTGCCCAATTGCTGTCTACTGTGTACAGCAGAGATGATGAACATTGCTAAACAGCAACTCACAGCAGGCACAAACCACATCTGACTGCAGCCTGCCGAAGCACACTGAGAAATCTATTTACTTAGGAAGCGAATGTATCCACTTAATATTCTTTATCCTAATATCAGTTTTCCTTGTTATGCTCACAATACTGCAACTACTTTTCATTTACTTTGTTGAAACTGCATTGGGAAACTATTAATACTGCAGACTGCAGAACCCTCAAAGTGACGAAAGATCAGTTTTAGCAATCTGCACAAATGCTTCAAAATTAAATCAATCCGTGTCCTTTATTTTCCTTTTGTGCAGACATCAGACCTCATGGACAACTGCCAAGTGCACTTGCTGAGTGAGGAGACAATAACACACTCTATGCACCACTGGCTAAGACATGCCAAATGGTAGCAGATGGTCTTTCCTCCACAGAGCCAACACTAATTGCTATCCAGTTGGTTGGCTGAATGGTCAGCCATGTCTGGATTGAATATCTTTTTCACATGCATGCTTTTCCTGCCATTGCAAAGCATAAAGGAGGCAGGCGTCACACTTTCCATCTTGGCCACAGAAACAAAGAGCTGTTCAATTTCTTGGCACTATTAATCATGAGGGCTTTCTGTCATGGAATTTGTTTTCTATTTCCTACCCTTGTTTTAATGTCTTTCCTCAAAAAGCACTATTCTGTGCCACCCTGTACGCGAGCAGCTGGCTCCACCCTGCGCCAGACTCCAATTACCCAGTTAAATTACTAGCTTGCGGACAACAACGGATTCAAAGCTAAGTTGCTAACAAAATCAATCACAACACAGTGAGATGGCATGATGCCACCCCATCATGGCATGTCACAGTGCTGGCACTGCTGACTAGCATTTTCAATGCAGAGCTAATAAAACATGTTTCTTCCTTTAGAGCACTGGCAACCTTTTTACACTGTCCATGTAGGTGCCACACTGGCAGGGTCACCTCAGCAACGGTTGCACTGTGCACTTCAGTGACAGCAACAAGCTGCCTCTCAGCAGCAAGGGAAGGCTGTTCAGAGGTTGTCGGCCTCCCTCAGGGACATGGGAGGATAACAGGAGCTGGTCTTACATCAGCACTTGTAGAAAACCTAGGCCTTAGCCTGTGCTGAGTTGGCTGATCTTAGATAAGGCAGCTCGCACTTTTACCTTGTATACTTCAGCACGATAGAGGAAAGAAACTCTTTCAGGGACATGGGGGAGAAAAGCAGAAAAGAAACTAATTGAATAGGACTTGCAAAGAGTTGTCAGAGGTGCAATGGGCCAAAGGGTCTCTCTATTGTAACATTTTTTGAAGTTCACTAACTAAGTTGGTACCACTAATGTGGTTGGTAATGCATTCATAGCGTATCACAACATATGATGGCTGTGTTCTCAATGGAAAACATTCATAGTCAGTCCTGCACACCCAATTCCCAAACTGTAATCCTCTAAGTTCTTCAGTCTCAAGTACCTGACAACTCTGAAACTTATTTCTTCAAATCAGTTCCTACTAGCTTTTCAAGTAGAGCATTCCAGATGTTAAAAAAGTCTTCAAGTGAAAACATTTTTGTCTTCATCTCACTTGATCGTTTGCCAATGATGAAAAATCTATGTCTTTCTGGTAATTGATTAGTTCCCCAAAGAGAAGTTTTTCTTTATTTATTGCAATGGCCCATGTTCCTTTTGGAGGAAAAGAACAACTGAATTTATACAGTGGTGCTGATGCCTTTAAGAATTAGGTTTCTCAAGTTGATCATTTTTAGCAGAGCACCTGGTTGCCAATAAATGATTATGCTACCAAACTGCCTGGGAGATAGCATTGAGGAGAAAAGAGCAAACAAAACTTAATTATAAAGGCATGTAGGGCACTCAGTGTGATTCTGGTCTCTGGATTTTAGTTGTTAGAGTTGGAGCAAGCCAAGTGGTGGAAACATTTCTTTGAAACAGAATTAAATTGAAATTCTGTGCGCTGGCTAAGAGACTTTAAATCTCTTGTTAATTGAAGGACTTCTAAGAGTGAGGAAGCATTCTAGGGATTTCTAAACTGAGAAGAGACAGAGTTAGAGTGTGTCAGAACCAGGAAACTTCTGTAATGGTGGCTAAACTTAAGACATTCACAATCCTGGTGCTGAACTGGAAGTCTGCGATTGAGGGACTATTGGAGGAAACATGAAGGGACGCTTCCATGCAAGTAAGTGAAAGGCCCAGGAAATATAAGCCTTGTGAGAGTCTATGAAACAGCACTCAGACCTAGTGGTTAACCTTTCAATTTTCAATAAGCAAACGACTGGAATTTACTGGGGTGCAAATCAAATCGCTGCAAAATGAAAGTTGAATTGAGAAGTTCAATTTGAAGTATTAGTGTACACTGTATTTGCATCACACAGACTTCAGCAATTCAAGAAGGCTGCAATGTCACTTTTCAAGGGCAATAAATGCACACATCCCATGAAAGAATAAATAAATAGGCATATTTTGAACAAGAATAGGCCATTTGGCCTTTTGAGCTTTCTCTGCTTTACAGTAAGATCATGCTTTATCTGATTTTAACCTCAACTTTGCATTCCTTCATATCCCTGACAATCTTTTATCCTCTTGGTAATCAAGAATCTATCTACTACTGCTTTAATTATTCAACAAATCTGCATGCACCACCTTTTGAATTCCAAAGACTCTCAAACCTCAGACAGAAAGAAAACAGTTTCCTCATCTCTTTAAATGGATGACCTCTTATTTTTAAACAACGACCCCTAATTCTATGTCCTCTCACAAGAGGAAACTTCCTTTGAAATCCACCCGTTCAAGTCCTCTCAAGATCTGATTAGAAACATAGGTCACCTCTTCTAACCTCCAGAGGATAGCCTACCTAGCCTTTCTTCAGAAGGCCTTCCATTCATGTCAAAGATTTATGAAGAATTCACAAGGGTTGGTTAAAAGCCGTACTGTACAGGAGTTAGCTGGTAGATCAACATTGCATGGGCAGGAAGTGAGATATTTTCAGTTTAATTGGTTCATATATAATATATAGCTTCAGTAACACAACTTGGCTAAAGGTGATAAAATTGAATGGAACAATTTGTTGTCACATGTATTTTACAGTGAATAATCTAGTAAAATACATTAAAATGCTCCAACTGTCGCCATAATCTGGCAACATTTTGAATAGCTTGAGAATAACTGAAAGAGAGATTATCTTTGTTCTGTCGCCTACACCATGAGTCCTCAGCAGGCTCACCAGCAACACGACACTTGTGGTGCCATCCCTCTTCCAACAGCTCGCTGTTGTCTGTGTCAGACCCACCAACATAGAAGTTGCCACTCTTCAGGCACCATCTCTTGGCTGCTGGGGCTTCCTCGCTACCTTTACCAGGTCCCGGGTTGAACACTCACCACCTGTCTCACCGGTAACCAGGAGTCCCCAGCTCTGGGCCTACTGCGATTTCAACCAGGAGTCCCCAGCTCCAGGCCTACTGCAATGTCCAGCAGGGGTCCCCAGCTCTGGGCATACCTCAATCTCAACCAGGAGTCCCCAGCTCCAGGCCTACTGCAATGTCCAGCAGGGGTCCCCAGCTCTGGGCATACCCCAATCTCAACCAGGAGTCCCGAGCTCCAGGCCTACTGCGATCTCCAGCAGAAGTCCCCAGCTCCAGGCCTACCACGATCTCCACCAGGAGTCCCCAGCTCCAGGCCTACCACGATCTCCACTGGGAGTCCCCAGTTCAGGGCCTACCATGATCTCCACCACGGGTCCCCAGCTCCAGGCCTACCGCGATCTCCACCGGGAGTCCCCAGTTCCGGGCCTACCATGATCTCCACCAGGAGTCTCCAGCTCTGGGCCTACCGTGATCTCCACTGGGAGTCCCCAGTTCCGGGCCTACCATGATCTCCACCAGGAGTCTCCAGCTCTGGGCTTACTCCAATCTCAACCAGGAGTCCCCAGCTCCGGGCCTACCGTGATCTCCATCAGGGCTCCCCAGCTCCAGGCCTACTGTGATCTCAACCAGGGGTCCCCGGTTCCTACTGCCTCCTCTATGATTTCAGAAGTCCCTGCTCTAGACATACCATGCTGCCGCAGTCTCGCCAGAGTCCTTGCTCTGTGGCTGACTGTGACTAGGAGTCCCCGGCTCCACGGCCAGGCCAGGCTGCTGCCTCACCAAGAGTCCCACTCTAGCTGCCCTTCTCTGAGCTGTTGCCTTCTCTGACAGGAAGAAGATGAAGAAAAGAAGAAAGAATAAAAGAAAGAAAGACGAAAATGGTAAGGAAGGAAGCAGCCGGTCTGGAGCGTTCTGCCTACCTTACTGGAGCTACTATCACAATGGCCACAGGGCACAGCCCAGTGTCACCAATGAATGCAGGGGAGAAGCTTGATGTACTCACACAGACCAGAAATATGGGAGGTTGTAATTCAAATGTGGGAGAAAAAGAGTCTGTAATCTTTCATGCAAGATTCCCTATATGGAGGAGGATTGTTAAATCTGCCACTTGCAGGTTATTTCAAATGATTTCTATGGCATATAATAATTTTTAACTTATGTTTTATCTTGCAAGGAGTCTAATGCTGCATCACTTCATGCAGCATCAGGCATTTATGGGTCTATTCCAGTCTGCAGCAGACAGACAATCAGAATCTATAATGTGTGATTTCCAAGCCTTAGACATTCTATTGCTTCGCACCACAAGGTATTCTGTCAAAACAGCCCATTTATCATTAAGCGGGGGAGAAATAATTGATCATAAGTCCAATTCTTTAATGAAGTGGAACCCACACAGTGAACATGAAGGCGTGGTGAATGGTCCAAATGGAGTTTTCTCAGGCTGAAGTATGACTGGATCGCACATGAATAATAATTTGGTTTCACTCAATGAAACAAATGTTTGGTATTATTTTTCACAAAATGCAAGGCACATACCTCTGTTGCTGGATGAAAGAAACGAAAGTAGAATCTGGAGAAATGTAACTGAACGATCATGTGTCGTCTTAATACAGTGAAGCTAAAGTGCAGCAAAATAGTGATGAAGAGATAACCCCCAGGCAGGTCGTATGTTTTAAGGGTGGGGAGGAATCTTTGTCCACTGCCAGTTGACTGGTCAGGAACAGAGGTACCTGCATTTTTTGTTAAGACTTCTGTGTGGTCAGCAGGAAGAGCACAACTGTTCCTCTGAGCTGCGCATAAAAAGTCAACTCGCCACTGCCAGCCCCTTCTGAGCTCTCCCATACCAGCAGCCCCACCAACCCCGTGGATCTGCAAACCCTACCCTGCTCCTTTCCCAATATATTTTACCTGTTGGCTGGCTGACTGCAGAAACTGGACACGTTTCCACTGGCTGAGACCTGCAAGCTACAGCAGTGTACAGCATGCTCGCCTGCAAGATTCAAATCAGTCCCCAGCCTGAAAACTCTTTGGATCCTCTGACTTTGCTCTTGGGCGTGTGCTGAAGGCACGATGCCAATGACATGCCCATTCTGACCCAAGTTCAAAATCGCCCACTCTCCCAAACAGCATTGAGAATAAATAGAAAATACCCTCACTGTTGCTCAACGCTACATGGTGCTAGTTTACTGGTGAAGTAACAACCAAAAGAATTCAATGCTTATTTAGTAAACAATATATTGGAATGCAAGAAATGCTGTTCAGCACAGATACATAGATTCTGTTTGTAACTACATTGTCAGTGCATTCCTGGCACATGATGGTCACTCTCTCTCCTCCACCCAAAGCAAGATTGAGTGGACGAAAGCAAGAGTGAGCAGTTTATGACCCTGAGGACTTGTTGAGCTTTGCTGAGAGAGTAACAAGTGGGTTACATGGAAGGTTTCTCTCGGAGGCCTAAACAGTTTTCTTGTGTGATTACCCCCAGACTCACCCCATTAACTACATACCATGCCTTTGTGGTACCCCAATTGTCAAACGCCAGTTGAACATGTCACTGAATGAGACATCACTCTCACAAGCACTGCTCTATGTGCCAGCAACCCACACAGCAAACACATGCATCAACCAAATGGCTCTGTCTCAGTCAAAGGGGAGGAGGGGCACTGGGTACAGTCAGTCAATGGCAGCAAACTCTGTCCTTCCATGGCCTTGCAAACAGTCAGCTGATCACCTGGAGCAACCAGGGACAGAGCCTTCATCTCACTCCATGGGCAGTGGGCCACAGCAGGCCTTCAGAGGGTCCCCAGATCTTCAATCGGGGATCTGCATGAAGTTCATTCAGGGTACAGTCGGGCATTGATCGAGAGTGCCATTCAAGCCAGTCTGGGGTGGGGGTAGGGTTGGGGGTGGGGGGTATGGTCACAGCTATCCTGGAGCCTGTGCAATGAATGCCAAGAGGTGGAAGGGTGGGGGTGATCAGATATAGTTGATGATATAGGATAGCAAAAGCTTTATGGATATAAGATTCTATTTGCAATAAATTGTCACCCCTGCCTCCTCTATGCTCTCAGATGCAGTTTTTTTTTAATATCCCCCCCAGTACCTGTACTGTGAAGGGCTATTTATGACTGGCAAGGATTGATCCTGTACATTACTGAGCTTTAATATGATAACTACATTGGGTGCCCCACCACAGGCGGGCATAAAATAGTGCCAGGGCAGCACCATAGAATTGTTGTGTGGACAAAATGAGACAAGTTGCAGAGACTTCCACGAGTTGACAGGTCCTAGCTCACAAAGAGAAGCCCACCATGAAACTCCCTGAAAAAGATACTCTGCTGGTTTCAGGTTAAATTCAGTACTAGGTTCGTTGCCTGAAAGTAAGGCTGGATGGAAGATAGTTTCAGAATGCCAATCGAGTCTGGTGCTAGTTGTCGGATTTGAACAATTTTAAATGAATGGAGCACATGGTGTGGATGCCATTTCTGGTTATGTTGGACATTAAACAATCTAATCATTGACTACCAAAAGGGACAGCAGCAGGCTGCTGGGGAAGGCATACAATTTCGGTTAACATTCAATTATTTTCCAGGGACCAGAAGGAGCAAGGTTTTGGGGTCATTGCTGGGCCCTTCATATTCCTCTCCAAACTCCAACTCATCTTGCCATCTACTCCCTTCCATATCCCTTTCTCCCTGTTAACCTGCCACCCACTATTCCCAGAAGGCTGCTTATGTTAAAAGTGAAAGCACTTTGAGATGTTTTGATGTGGTCAGGCCCGAATTAAATGAGAGCATTCAGATCTCCATTAAAATATCATCAGCTTGATCTTCATACCACACCAAAATAATATGCACCTTTAATTACATTCATGAGAGTCATTAAAATTAAAATCTATTTTATCGATCTGATCATTTGCCAAGACATCAATTTTGGAATCAACATTTATATAGTTAGTACAGCCTTGCAGTAACCTTTACATTCATTGAAAATAAAATCAATAAATGTATGAAAAATGAACCCTTCAGCTCTAGGCTGCTAAGTTCACGTTGTAATGATTTTTTTTAAAGAAGGAAAGAACGTACATTCATAGGGAGCGATAGTGGTGTAATGGTAAAGTCACTGGCCTAGTAAACTAGAAGCCCAGGCTAATGCGCTAGGGGATGTGAGTTCAAATCCCATCATGGTAGCTGGTAGAATTTCTATTCAATCATTAAGTCAGGAAGATAAAGCTAGTATCAGTAATAGTGACCACCGTGACAGCTATAACTCATTCTAGTTCACTAATGATTTGGAGATGCTGGTGTTAGACTGGGGTGTACAAAGTTAAAAGTCACACAACACCAGGTTATAGTCCAACAGGTTTAATTGGAAGCACACTAGCTTTCGGAGCGACGCTCCTTCATCAGGTGATTGTGGAGGGCTCGATCGTAACACAGAATTTATAGCAAAAATTTGCAGTGTGATGTAACTGAAATTATACATTGAAGAATTGATTGTCTGTTAAGCCTTTCATCTGTTAGAATACAGTGATAGTTTCACTTCTTTCATGTGTAAATCACAAAACCCTTTTTTTTAAAAGTTGCATTCTCGGGTTAGCTGTTAACTATAACCTGGTGTTGTGTGATTTTTAACTTAGTTCACTAATGTTCTTTAGCGAAGGAAATCTGACCTCCTTACCTGTGCCTCCACACCCACACTACTGTCAGTAACTCTTACGGGCTCTTGGAGATTGCGTAGCAAGCCATTTAGGTCCAGGGAAATCAGGGATTGGCACTCTTTCCAAGAGATGCCCATATCCCATGAAAAATTAAAGAAAGAAAAGCTTTTTACAACCTGAGATTATCCCAGTTAGTGCTGAGGCACCTTAAATTGGTCACATTCGTCATTACTTATTTATTTGATGAACTTACATTTAAAAATTAACAGAAAAAACTGACATGTTCATTGTAATGCAAATTTACACGTCATCTCAGTTACGAGGCGAGAGTGACTGCTTTTGACATCAAAGCGACATTTGACCGAACGTAGAATTCAGGAGTCCTGACAAAAATGGAGTCAATGTGAATTGCAGGGGGGATGCTTCATTGGTTTATGTCATGCTTAGCACGAAGGAAGTTGGTTATGACTGTAGCAGAGCAATCATCTCGACCCCAGGGTATCGCTGTAGGAGTTCCTCAGCGGAGTGCCCTACGTTCAAGTCCCTTCAGTTGCTTCATCAGCGACTTCCCCTTAAACATAAAGTCAGCCGTAGTGAAGTTCACTAAAGATTGCATAGTGTTCAGTATTGTTGACATCTCCTCAAATACTGATGCAATCCAGTATCCATATGCAGAAGGATTAGAATAATATTCAGGCTTGGGCTGTTAAGTCACATTGCTACAAATGTCAGGCAATGACCACCTCCAACAAGAGGGAATCTAACCATTGCTTCTTGGCATTCAATGGTATTACTATCACTGATTGCCTTACTATCAACAGCCTGTAACTATCAGTGAGAAACTTAACTGGAACAGCTATATACAAGTTACAAGAACAGGTACGAGGTTAGGAATTCTCTTTCAACTAATTCACCTCATGTCTCCCCAGTGTATATAATACATAGTGGACAGACATGATAGGAGCATGAAGGCACAGGCATCCCATTCCTGGATGCATCTCCAATAACACTTAAAAGGTTTGCCACCTTTCAGGACAGAGCAACTTATTTGATCAGAACTACATTCATTCCCTAGTCACTCTTTGCAGCAGCACTGCACACTGGCAGCAGATGAATTGCAGCCTCCTTTTACAGCCACTTTCCAAACCTGTGGCCTCTAGATCTAGAAAAGCAAGGTCAGTAGACACATGGGAATACCACCACTCATGTCTTATCAAACCACACACCATCTTGAATTAGAACTCACTTCTTCACAGTGCTGTAAATGTACTTATAACAGATGGCTTGCAGTGCTTCAAGGCAGACATTCACAAACAGCTTGTAAAGTGCAGCTAGAAATGGTCAACAAATACTTGCCTTTCCAGCAACTCCCACATTCCATGAAAGAAGAAATAAATGCGCAAGTATCCGTGAAGGATAAAAAATTGCCACAGTTTGCTCCTGTGAAGTTTAATTATTTTGTTGTATGAGGCACTGTCAAACTAAAGTGATTACTTTTGAATTAAAGAATGAATGTATGAAGTGTTCAGCTTCTAAACATTGCAGTGGTTCTCCAAGTGTCATTGATATTCAAGATTAATAATTAGTTTAACAGCAAGTGTTATAAATGAAAGTGCCCAGACAGAACTCTCATGAGATAGCTAATTAATGGACTAAGTGGAGGGTAGACAGAAAATACTCCTAACAATTAGTTGTGATAATATTCAGGATGATGAGTGGTTTGATAGGACATGAGTGGTGGTATTCCCATGCGTCTACTGACCTTTTTTTTTGTTTTCTCAGACAAGAGACTGACGCAGATTCAACTGTACTTGAGTTATTAACTTCACAATGTAATGCAGTCAAAACCAACATGGGAACTGTCAGCAGCACTGTTTAGACAACATATACCTTTGTACCCCCTTCTTCTGCAAACTACAGTCACATCCCTTGTAATATCCTCCTATTCATACCATGTTCCTGATGATTCAAGAATATAGGGTGCAAACAAAATAAGTGATGCTTTACACATTAGTCCATCTCCTGTTGTTATGTTGGCTATCACTTTCAGAACATTCTACCCAAAGGCCAGAGAGTGAATGCACACCACTGTGCAATTAATTTTGAATGAGTAGGTGAACTTAACAGCCAGAACATACATATTGTCAGAAGCTCTGTCACCTCTTCAACTTGATTTCCCCTGATCCTTTTTCTAGTTTGCATTTCCTCTAATTTTAGGGATCAGTTGGATAATGGTCATGTTGCTGGAGTGTCGATTACGTATCTGAAAATTATTCATTCAAATCTACCACGGCAGTTGGTGATTATACATTCAGTAAATAATTATGGAACAAAAAGCTAGTATCAGCAACAGCAGTGATGAATTCAGAGTATTGTGAAAAATGATCTGACTCACTAATGCCCATTAGGTTGAGAAATCTGCTGTCCTTACCCAGACTGGCCTGCATCCAACTCTTGATCCACAGAAACCCTTAATCAGTCTCCAAACTGGCTTAGCAAGCCACTCAGATAAGGAGAATTAAGAATGGTCAATAAATGCTAGATTTGCCACTGATACTTATCCTATGAATGAATTATGGAAATAAACACCCACAAACCATGCCTGAGGATTTACAGATGTTAAGCTGGTTATTTTCACAGGATTATCTACAAATTTTACATACACATAGAATATCTATAAAGGGATTTTTCTCCATTCCATTAGTTCCTTTCCCTTCTCCCCTGATAATGGCAACTCACTGTCATTTCTGAGTGATATTTAGCCTCCAGGATCTCCTTCAAGTTGCTACTAATCATGTGCTAACTCTGAAAGCAAGGTTATTCATCAGTTGAGGATTTCTGGGCCAGGTTTGAACCTGAGTATACATCATATCCATGGCACTTTGCAATTGGGTCCATTGGAAACCCATCACTGTAGGAATACAGAATGTAATCTCATCAAAACATGGACCATCTCAGTGTGAGAGTTTGAGATGGAGACTTTACCTGTCAACCTCATGACATACAAGCAGTCAAAGCTTCAATCAAAATGCTGGCTTAGGAAGAACAAGAAACAAAACCTCATATGCGTACAGTAAAGATACCATCACCTTTCTGCCTGATGGGGTGTTATAAAACGTCTGCCTAGCTCAGTGGATGACAGTGTCTCATTTTATATCGAGCAAAGATTCAAGAACATAATGAAACCATTTATCAAGCACATAGGCCTCTATTCAACCTTCTCAAGAAATAACATTTCAGAAATTGTGTTGTTTTTTCAATAGGGATTGGTAATGACCTTTTGAGACACTTATTCAGGTTTATCTGCGCAAACATAGATGTCAGAACTTCCTCGGGCTTTGTAGTGGTTGATGGTGTTTGACACACATTTACGTACAAAATATAAAGGATTTTGCATTTTATTCTTAAGACCTGACCGATTCTAGACACAATGACAAAATCGAGTTTTAGCTGAATAAACCAAGAACTTTGTACCGTGACTGGTCTGTCATCTACCGCCTTGGAGCCAAATCTGTCTGCCATGTTAGGGTGGTTGGCTTAGAAAGAAAAAGAAAAAAAACCTCATATGCATACAGTGAAGATACCATCACCTTTCTGCCTGATGGGGTGTTAAAAAATGTCTGCCTAGCTCAGTGGATGACAGTGTCTTATTTTGGTTGACTGATGTGCTGTAACATGAAGTTAATGCCATGAGGCATCCCTGTCTTTAAGCCAGAAAATCTGGGTTCAGTTAAATCTATGACCATGAATGTTGTTCAATAGCTTGAGAATTGTGGGCGGCACGGTGGCACAGTGGTTAGCACTGCTGCCTCACAGCGCCAGAGACCCGGGTTCAATTCCCGCCTCAGGCGACTGACTGTGTGGAGTTTGCACGTTCTCCCCGTGTCTGTGTGGGTTTCCTCCGGGTGCTCCGGTTTCCTCCCACAGTCCACAGATGTGCAGGTCAGGTGAATTGGCCAAGCTAAATTGCCCGTAGTGTTAGGTAAGGGGTAAATGTAGGGGTATGGGTCGGTTGCGCTTCGGCGGGGCGGTGTGGACTTGTTGGACCGAAGGGCCTGTTTCCACACTGTAAGTAATCTAATCTAATCTAAAAGTGACACTCTCTTGCTCTTCTTCAAAAGTTTGCCAAAGGATGTTTATGTTCACTTGAGGGGGTAGAGGGAGTTCTCAGTTTAGAATCTTCTCCAACAGATGGCACTCTCTCATTACTGCAGGGAATACCAGTCCAGTTAGTTTGCACACATCTCTATACTGACGCTTGAAATGGCTAACCTTCTGATTCAGAATTCATGGTGCTTACTATTGAGCTACATGAGAGGGGAGACACATGGTTAGCCATACAAAATTTATAATGAATAGTTTCACTTGAACTCTGCTTTGAATAATCTTATTGCTTTAGAGATTCATTAGTCCAATTGTAAAAGAGCTTTGCCTTTTTAGTGACAGGCTGAATTTATGCAAAAACAGAGGATAATAAGAGCATTTGCAACCAGCTTTCCAGCTGTAACAAGAATTATATATGCATCAATTTGGTGAATATTCAGACATCTATCAGGATCAATCTACTACTGAGAACGAGATTTACTGATTGGCAAAATGAAACAGGTTGAAACCCCATTCAAATATGCAGAGCCTAGGTATAGATCTGCTGTACTGAACGTGCTGGCAATACTGGTAAGAAACAGGGATGCTAGACATGTATTGCAATCACTAGATTGCAGGAAAGAATGGAAATGGTGTCTGAATGTAGACAATAGGAAGATAAAATATCTGATGCGAGATTATGTTTCAAACAGATGAACAATCCTGGAATTGTCAGGAAAATGAAAGCACAATTTTCAAGTCACTTTTAAAAGCCGATCTTGACGATTCCAATTTTTGACATTAGTTGCAGAATTAGTTGTTCCAAATTAATTACAATTGCTAGAATATCATTCTCTAAGTAAAAGCCACAGATAAAACCTGTCAAACTGAAATGAAAGTTTAGAACAACCACCCTAACATGGCAGACAGATTTGGCTCCAAGGCGGTAGATGACAGACCAGTCACGGTACAAACTTCTTGGTTTATTCAGCTAAAACTCGATTTTGTCATTGTGTCTAGAATAGGTCAGGTCTTAAGAATAAAATGCAAAATCCTTTATATTTTGTATGTAAATGTGTGTCAAACACCATCAACCACTACAAAGCCCGAGGAAGTTCTGACATCTATGTTTGCGCAGATAAACCTGAATAAGTGTCTCAAAAGGTCATTACCAATCCCTATTGAAAAAACAACACAATTTCTGAAATGTTATTTCTTGAGAAGGTTGAATAGAGGCCTATGTGCTTGATAAATGGTTTCATTATGTTCTTGAATCTTTGCTCGATATAAAATGAGACACTGTCATCCACTGAGCTAGGCAGACGTTTTATAACACCCCATCAGGCAGAAAGGTGATGGTATCTTTACTGTACGCATATGAGGTTTTGTTTCTTGTTCTTCCTAAGCCAGCATTTTGATTGAAGCTTTGACTGCTTGTATGTCATGAGGTTGACAGGTAAAGTCTCCATCTCAAACTCTCACACTGAGATGGTCAATGTTTTGATGAGATTACATTCTGTATTCCTACAGTGATGGGTTTCCAATGGACCCAATTGCAAAGTGCCATGGATATGATGTATACTCAGGTTCAAACCTGGCCCAGAAATCCTCAACTGATGAATAACCTTGCTTTCAGAGTTAGCACATGATTAGTAGCAACTTGAAGGAGATCCTGGAGGCTAAATATGTGAGTTGCCACTATCAGGGGAGGAGGGAAAGAATTACTGGAGTGGAGAAAGCTAGATTGCTTTTCTCGAAACAGACTGTCATTCAGCCCATTATGATGCTGAATGGGACTTGAGTCAAACATGCCTGTTCTTTCCCATAGCCCTGCAAATTTCTCATTTACAAAACATATCTAATTTCCTTTTGAAAGTTAATATTGAATCCAATTTCACCACTCATCAGGCCGTAACAAATCACGACATAAAAGAAATGTTTTCTACACGTTACGTCTGGTTCTTTTACCAAATGTCTAAAATCTGTGCCTTCTACCACCGGAAAGAGTTTTTCCTATTTGACAAGGACTAAGTCCCTCTTGAACAGTCTTAACATGGTCAAACAAATCACTCCAGAACCATCTCTGCACCAAAGATAACACCACCCATTTCTCTAGTCTTGCCAAGTTAAACTAAAACCATTCATTCCTAGTATCATTCTAATGAATGTTTTTGCATCCTCTCTAAAGTATTGCCATCTTTCCTAAAGTGTACTGTCCAGACTTGGTGACAATGCTCCAAGTTAGGCCTAACCAATGTTTTATAAAGGTTCAATTATGTTCACGTGCTTTAACACCCTGATCAACTTGTCCTATTACCTTCAAAGAATTGCAAAGATTGTACAGTATAGAATGTATTGCCTCTCCTTGTTCTTCCTATCAAAATGATTGATTCAGACTAGAAGACCACAAGAAATAGGAACAGGAGTAGGCTACTCAGTTCCTCATTGTCTGGATCATGGCTAATCCAATATTCCTCATATCCATTTTCCTGTGTTTTTCCATAACTCTTGATCCCACTAATGATCAAGAATCTATCTCAGCCTTAACTATACCCAAGGAGTCCGCCCCAAAGCTCTCTGTGGCAAGGGGTTCCCAAAGATTCCCAACCCTCCGAGGAAAGAAATTCCTTCTCATCTCAGTCTTAAATAAGAGCCTCTTTATTCTAAGACTATGCCTCTGGTCCTAGACTCTACCACGAGGGAAAACATTCTTTTCATATTTACTCTGTCAAGGTCCTTAAGAATCCTATTCACTTTGTTGCATTGGATTTCATTTGGATTATACTGTCTACTTCACCAGTCTGCTTGGGTCCTGAAGTCTGTTACATGCTTTTATTGCATCTCTGAGGTTTGTGTTATCTGCAATCTGTAAAAGTGTCCCTGTACATTCAGTCTGAATCATTAACATGGTTCTTAACAAAAGCAATAGTGTAAACATTGGTTTCTGAAGAACAGCACTGGATGTTTCCCTCCTTATTGAAAAGCAACCTGTCATCACCTACATTCACTCTCAGCCTTGCTGCGACATTGCCATTGGGAATGAGTTGCATAGCGCAAAAAAAATTAGGTTGTGCACAGTGTGAAATGACGTATTCTCGCTGCACCGCACCATCACCTTCAATTTTTCTATCGTCTGTTGTATAGTACTTTATCAAAATGTCTTTTGCAAGTTTATGTACAAAACATAACTGCAGCACCCTCATAAACCCTTCCTATCTTTCAAATAACTTAATGAAATTAGCCAAACTGATGCTGACTCTTTATTAACCTTTATTTTCCAAGTGCCATTTAATTTTGCTTAGGATGACAGCATCAATGGGCACCACCCTCCTTTCCAACACTCCTCCCCGTCCTGCCTTCAAGGGGCTGGGAAGATTCTGACCTCAGGCTACTGCTTTCACCAAGATGGATGAACACTTTGCTTTGGTCATCCAGCACCTCACTAAAGTGTATACTCTTCTCAAAGTGTTCCCACTTCTCATCCTTGGTCACTCCCCATCAGTCAGAACCACAGCTGCTGTCTCCTGCTTGACGTTTGTCAATGCCTAGTTTTTGATGGGGCCTTCATGAGATCCAAAACCCCAAGGAGAATAGGCCAAGAATCTGTGAGCTGTAGGAGCAGACAGTGAGCAGCCTGCCTTGCGCTCAGCTGAAGCTACAGCGATGTCGCCATATAGGAGTTACAGCGGGAGAATGAGTTCTTAGTTGAATAGGGGGATTCAACCACATATTAATAACCATGTTAATGCCCTTATTTCGATGGAGACTTTAATAAAAATTAACCCTTTTTTGTGCAATTGTCCTGTTATCTCCATTGTTGTATCCTGAATTCCTGCTGGAAATCAACAAAGGGAAAATAAGGGCATGTTAATGCCCTTATTTCGATGGAGACTTTAATAAAAATTAACCCTTTTTTGTGCAATTGTCCTGTTATCTCCATTGTTGTATCCTGAATTCCTGCTGGAAATCAACAAAGGGAAAATTGGCATGACCAGGTTGAGGAATAAAGGAAGACTTTGATTGTAGACGGGGTGGATTCAGGACTGTGGGAAGATTTGTTTAGGAAATGGGTGGGGGATGGTGCAGAAGATTTAGCAAACATTGGCTACACGGTTCCACTTACTCAGGTGATCTGAAATCTCTTTCGATAAGATTACCAGAGGAACCTAATGGTTTACTCAGTGATTGTTGGTTCCTGTACATTTTCATTAGCATCAGTGGTAGAGTTTCTGACAGGAGTCATAAGCTGGCTCCTCACTCAGTCGCCCGTGTGTCGAAGGAGCTGCCCTGCTCACTCTGTCTGCTGGCCACCTGATCCATCCAGGAGGCTATAAACATCAGCAACAACTTGGCACAAAGGTCTGAGCCTCCTGAGCCCCTCTTGTTCCATCATGCCCAGGTGATCCTCAGGCTGCATACACTTTGCTGCAGCTCTCTCCTCCTTCGCACTGGATTGCTGTGTTCACCCACAGAGGGGCATGTGGCTGCTGTTAATGCTTCTGCTGCTGCTGCTGCTGCTGGTGGTCTGATTTTAAAACAAGGCAAGCAGACAGAGGTCCAAGGTAGAGCTGCACTCATTGGTGCCTCTCTGCAGTGCAGACTGACAGATCAGATCAATAGCGATCAATTCCAAAGAAATGTGAAATGACTCCCAAAACACAAGCCAGTGAAATCATTCCCTCAGATGACATTCTGCATTCACAAGTCTTTCCCACATTGAACACTGAGTCCCTCCTGCATTCTATCTTGGTAAGTTCCAAACAGCTTGAAAAGTTCATGTTGGTACAACCAGAATCCTGTGCTAAATCTATAAATTGATTGGATAATTAAAGAACCGGAGTTAATCCCTCACCTCCATCTCCACACCTATGACTAAATCCTTCCACTTTACCATGGAAAATTCTGCTCTAAACGTTTTGCGAGACTGACTGGTTTGTGTTTGCCAGGTTAATCTCTTTCCCTTTTCTGAACTGGGGTTTGCTGAAATATATTTGAGAGTTGTGGCCAATGTACTCTCTTTTGTTTCGCACCATGAGGTTGATTTGGTTAAGGGCCTGCTTTATTTGTGTTTACATGTCAGATATCTTAAAGTAGATGGCTTGTGAATGGCCTGGATCTGAGCTTTCTATTTGTTCTGTGGCATCACAACGTAGCTGTTCTGCATCTTAAAGATAGAAAAGCTATCCAGTGATCCACATAACAAAGGAATATTTTCATATTCTGATCCGCAGTGTGACAAATACAAGTATAACTGCACTTAATGTTTCATGTACACAATAAATCTTTTTCCACTAAATGTACTGCATTTTCTTACTATGTTTATTTCCATTCTCACAAGTGCTGCTGCTCTTGTTTCCTATGTTATAATCTCTTCCTAATTCTCTTTTATGCTGTCCCACTCCTCTCACCCTTTCCTTTTCCTAGAGCGGGCTTGTTTCAACCTCCAAACAACGTCTTTGCTGTGAAAATGCATGGTCTACATTCAGTACAGCTTTGTAAGAAACTGTAATCTCAAAGCACAAGGCAAGGAAACTATTCAAAAAACAGTTTGATAATATGTCACATGTTGTGTAAACCCTTGAACATTCAACCACAAGCGAGCAAAAGTATATAAAATCAAAGTAAAATAAAAAGCAACATAATGGTAAATCTCTTCTGAACCCTCTCCAGCTTAATAACATTGTCCCTATAGCAAGACAACCAAAACTGGACACAGTCCTCCTGAAGAGGCCTCACCAACGTCTTGTGCAACCTCAACATGACTTCTCAACTCTTGTAGTCAAGAGTCTGAGTAATGAAGGCAAGTGTGGTAGATGCCTTTTCAAGTACCCTATGTACCTGTGATGAAATGTCAAAGAACTATGTTCCTGAACATCTCAGTCTCTCTGTTCTACGATGCTACCCATGGCCTCCTAATTGAAATCATGAATGTATTATTTTGAACAAGTTTATGATTTTGCTGGAACTGCCAATTCCATGGTGTTCTTCCCCAAGGGAAATAGTGAGACCATTTTGTTCCACTTGGGATTGAACTGATTCCTGAATAACTACACCAGTCTGATCTGGTCTCAATGACTGGCAGCAAGCTATAAAGCCAAAACAGATAGACAACAGCTCATACATAGACAGTGCCTTCATACTAAAGGTGTGTCCAAAGGGTATTATAAAGCAATTTGATAGTGAGTCACCAGAAGAAGCGATATTAGAGCAGTTAACCAAAGGTTTAGTCAAAGATGTAAGTTTTAAGGAGTGGCTTCAAGAAGGAAAGAGAAATGAGATAAAATGTCCAAACCTATTTGCTGATGGAGGCACGTTATCTCCCAAACTCACTGAAATGATCGCTGAAGAATGATGGCAGCAGCAAGACGTCTGCTGAGCAGATTTCTTGGTAAAAATATAATACCATCAAATTACTAGTGTACTGCCAGTACCTCCAACCAGCAAATAAATGTGGCCTATTACTTATCCTTCAAAGGAGCCATGTGCTATATATTTATCTTTTATTAAGCACTTTAATTGGTAGCTCATTGGTTGTAAAATCACAACATTGCAGGTTCCACTGGCTGCATGTTAATTACAGCATTAGACTCCTTTAATTTGTAATCGTGACATTATCAACTTGTTTCTTTTTGTAGAAGTCTCCACCCAAATGAATGATGGTGTAGTTGGTGCATTGGTCCATTGTTTTTTGTCACTAGCTGAAAACACTGTAACAGTCTTAACAAGATCCATAAAACACAGGAGATCTGAGAAGGAGTATTACTAAGCCTACTCTCCTATTCAATATAATCATGGCTGATCGTCCACTACAATGCCTTTTTTTTCACACATTATCCCCTTATCCTGTTATGTTAAACTATCTCAATGGCTGATCTTCCACAGCTCTCTTGGGAGAGAATTCCAAAGATTCACAACCATTAATGTGAAAAAAATCTTCTCATCTTGGTTCTTAATGCCTTCCCCCCTATTTTGAAATTGTGTTTCCCCAGCATCCCCTTCTAGGTGCCCAACCATACCTTTAACCCTTCCAGTATATTGTAGACTTCATTCCTTGAAACTGTGGAGATTTCATCAATCTACCTTTAAAGGAAGGTCCCACTCTCCAGGGAACAACTCTAGTGAACCTTTGTTGCATTCCCGCTATGGCAATAAGATTCTTCCTTCGGTAAGGGGATTAGAACACACAAATATGAACTCCCATTAAAGTTTTACAAAACTGAAGCAAGCCTTCACCATCCTGGACTCAAATCCTCATGAGAAATTCTTGCTGCACCCGTAAGTGAGTGACTTATTGACGATGTCACCAGATCTTTTGTACTTTTAAAATATGAATTAGGATTAGAAGGAGGCACTCAGTCCTTTAAGCCTTCCTTGCCCTTCAATAAGATCATGATCTATTTGTGATCTGAATTTCACATTCCGGTTTAACTCCAATTGATTCCCTTAAATATTAAGAATCTACCCACCTCCACATTAAATAATATTCAATGACCTCAACTCGATTGCCACTGAAGCAGAGTTCCAAAATGATACAACCCTCTGAGAGAAATAATTTCCCTTCATTGCTGCCCTAAAAAGGCAACCACTAATTTTAAAATGTGGGATTTTTCACAAGAGAAAACATCCTTTTCATGTGTGCCTTGTCCTTATAGTCTTGAATCAAATTGCTCTTTGACCCTCTGCATTCCAATAAAACAAGCCCAGCTTATCCAAAAAGACAACTCACTCATTCCAGATATCAAACTAGCAAACTTTTTTCGAACCTTTTCTGAAGCATTGATATCTTTCTTTATATATGAAATCCAAAACTGTTCACAAAATTTCTGATGTGGATGACTGATGTCCTGTATAACTGAAGCATACCATCCTCACTTTTTAATGTTCAAATCCTTCCATTATAATAAAGAACAGTATTCCATTAGCCTTCTCAAACACATGCAGTACCTGGATATTAACCTTTTTTGACTCATGGCCTAGAATGCCTAGATTTATCTGCACCTCAAAAGTCTGTATCCTCTGTTGAAATAATATACTGCTTTTTGTTCTCCCTGCCAAAATGAACAACTTCACATTTTCCTACATTACATCTATCTGTCAGATTTTTGCCCATTCACTCAACCTCTCTATGTCTACCTGCATCGTTGTGATTTCATCTTCATAACAAATGTTCCTACCTGCCTTTGTGTCATCTGCACATTTAGCCACCATGCCTCCAATGTATCTTTAATAAATCTTGGATAGAAATTGTAAAAAAGTTGAGCTACCAGCGGAGACCCAGGCAGAATGCCATTTATCATGTTCTGCCAATCTGAAAAAGATCCTTTCATGCGTACTCTGTTTCCTGCCAGCTAGTCAGTCAGTCAGTCGATCTATTATCCATGCTATGTTACTCCCTAGGCTACAAGCTCCTACATTGCACACTCCCTTCTATCTGGAATTTTGTCAAAAGCCTCTGGAAATCTAAGTACATGAATTGACTTCCTGTCATCCACAGTACATGTTACTCCCTCAAAAAATTGGTTAAACATAATGCCTCTTTTACAAAATCATGTTGACTATTCCTGACTACCTCGAGTTCTTCTAAGTGCCAGTTATAAACTCGATAAGATCTGATTCTAATATCTTTCTTGTGATAGATATCAAGCTAATTGGTCTATAGCTTATTGTTTTCTACCTCCCCCCCTTTGTGTAAAGGGGGGTTATAAAGGGACCAAGGAGTATGGGGAGAAAATTACATTGAGAACGAGCAATGGCCATGATCATACTGAATGGCATAGCAGGTTCAAAGAGTCAAATAGCCTACTCCTGCTCCTAGTTTCTATGTTGCTATGTAAATGCTACTTTAAAGTTTGATGGAACCTTTGCAAATCTAATGAATTTTGGAAAATTAGCACCAATATACCTACTACTTTACTAGGCACCTCTTTTAAGGCCCATGAATGATATCCGTCAGGACCCAGAGATGTATCAGCCCACTGGTCCACCAGTTTGCTCAGTATCACTTCTCTAGTGATTGTAATGTCACCACATTCTTCACTTCTTCAAATCTCCTAAATTACAGGATATTACAAAGATTTTTCTAAGTCCTCTATAGTGAAACCAGAAGCTAAATTGTCATTCCTTATATCTGCCATTTCTTTATTACCTACCATTAACTCCCCATTCTCAATCCCTCGAAGATCAGCACTTACTTAACTTGCTCTTTTCTTTTCAGATATTTATAGAGAAACTCTGGCAATCTATCTTTGAAGGAACAGCAATATATTTCCAAGTCAGACTGAATCCTTGGACAGGAATTTGCAGATAATGTTGCTCTTATTTATGCGTTGCCCTTGTCCTCCTGGTTGGAAGTAGTTGAGAGATTGGAAATTACTATTTAACAGGCCTTGGTCAATTTTGAAATACATTGTGTAAATAGTAGACACTGTTCCGAATGAGTATCAGTGGTGGAGACGGAGTGTTCTCGAGGTCTCCAGGTCCTCAAACTTTTTTTTAAAAAAAGAAATGTTTTGAACCCCCTTAATTATTACCTGATTACAGATTCATAAATCGACACCAGCAGAAATCTATTACCACCGGTGTGGTCATCCAATAGAAAATTTGAGACTGGACAGCAACTATTGGAAAATGACTTGTTTGCAAATGTATTAAGAACTTGCATCGATAATCCATTGAGGGAATTCCGGTTCTGAAGAATGGACCTGAAACATTAATTCTGCTTTCTCTCCACCAATGATGTTGAATTTCTCCAACAACTTCTGTTTGTACTCCATTGAGAGATGTTTTGTGATCATATGGGATTCACCTTCAGTGAAATCGCAAACATACCTTTACCACAAATTAAACAACAAAGGAAACATATGACATTACTTTTTGGAGAAGATCTGTATAATCGAAAACAAGTGTCACTGTGAAAGGTACAAGTGACATTTGTTTGGTAGTGTTTGTTGTTAATGTTTATCACACTTGAATGTATTGAATAGCTTCAAGAGATATGCAAAGACAGCAGTGCCAATGCAGGAGAACTGTAATTAAATATACTGAAAATATCTCTTGTATGTTCAAAGTCTTGCGAGCACTTCCAAAATTTCAATATTTCTTCAGGCATAAATAGAGAAATTTCTATTCACTTACTCTGTGAGCCATTCACTAAACAAGGCACAAATACATAGAATTTCTGCGAAATGTTTTTATTCGTTCACTATTGTGTGATAGCAAACCATGAGGAATTCACAACTTGTGTGTATGCCCTGAAACAAAAGAGGTTCAAAATTTAGAAGGTGTTGGTGCAGTGATTGTAACAAGGTCAGCCAGGTGGACCTCATTCAATATGAGTTCCGTGATTGGGGTTGTTAACCTGGGTCCAATCAGGGAGCCCTAGCTGACAGATATAAACCAGAGTCAGGTGGCTCAGTGGTTAGCACTGCAGTCTCACAGCGCCAGGGACTGGGGTTCGATTCCAGTCTCTGGCGACTGTCTGTGTGGAGTTTGCACATTCTCCCTGTGTCTGCGTGGGTTTCCTCCCACAGTCCAAAGATGTGCAGGTCAGGTGGATTGGCCATGCTAAATTGCCCATAGCGTTAGGTGCATTAGTCAGAGGGAATTGTGTTACTCTTCGGAGGGGCAGTGTGGACTTGTTGGACCGAAGGGCCTTTTTCCACACTGTAGGGAATCTAATAAAAAAAAAACCAGAGTCAGAAGTTCTGTTCATTCTGAGAGCTGGCTCTGTGCTGGCTGGATTGTGTCAAGGACTCTCCATGTGTAAATAAAGGTTGCCATGGAGACAGGATACCGGCCTCTATGCAGTTAGTTCAGTGGTAATGAAAGAAAAGTACACTCCTGAAGAAATTCGCTTGCAACAGTTGTATTTGAGTTGGGGTAAGCATTTCTGACATTGTGTCATTATTTGGGATGTTTGACTCGTTCGATCCTGCCATTGAAGATTGGGCATGTATGTGGAAAGAGTGTGTTATTTTTTCAGGTAAATGACATTGGGGCAGATGAAAAGTTATGAATATTATCTGACAGCTTGTGGACCCACAGCTTTTTCAGTTATTAAGAGCTTAACTTTCCCTGAGCGACAGATACTAAAACTTTCAAGAGTTGATGGATTTTGTTAAGGAATATTACAATCCCAAACCTCCTCTAATTCTGGGTGCAATTGGTTTTACCCGGCAATTTGAGAACCAAGGGAATCGTATTGAGATTTTGACTAGGTTGAGATGATTGGCAGAGACATGTGACAGATTTAAATCTTAATGAGATGCTGAGATCCTGTTTGGTATGTGGGATGAATGCTGCAACCATGCAAAAGTGCATACTAGCTGATGCCCAAGTAGATTTCAAACAGAAAGTGCAATTGGTTTTATCACTGGAAAAATAGCAAGTGGGGTGTATGAGTTGCAGGGCATTCTGATGGAAGTAGACACCCTCACCATTCCAAATGAACTTGGGGAACAGCACTTGGATGAAGGAAATTGCATAGCCTCACTCAGGACATATCCTGAACAGACAGACTCTAGGTCAGCCCACAGCAAAACCCCAAAACTAAGCCAAGTCTCAGCCAATGGTCAAAATTTTCTTCAGGATCCGGGCTGGCAAGCCATTGTAGTTGCTGTCGGCATGTGGACTTGAGACAGCTAAAGAGACCTAAATTGAGGAAGAGAATTCCTAGGCCGGTACCCAGGAGAGCGCACACCCTGGAAAGTCTACCTACATCTAGTTGGAACTGTTAACTTGCTTAGCCAAACCAGAACCGATCAAAATAAACATCTGGTTAATGATCACCCAGCTCTAATGGAGGTCGATACCGACACGGCTGTTTCAGTGATTGCAGAATCAATCTTCCACAAAATTTGCTCCGGTCTCCAACCCACAAAGTTGCACAAGACCTCAGTTGGACTGAAAACCTAAACCACAGAACCTTTACAGATTAAAGACTTTGGTTCCGGTCTTTATGAGAAGCAGCTGGTTCAGTTACCACTGATTGTAGTAAAAGACTTGGGCCCAAGCATGATGGGTGAAATGGGTTGAGAAATATTCACCTTGATTGGCTTAACGTTTTTCGATTAGAAAATGGCTGCCTAAGTGAAGTGCTAATTAAATATCCAGAAGCTTTTCAGAAAGGTCTAGGGACTATCAAAATAGCCAAGGGCACCTTGTATGATTATCAGGAAGCAAACCCACAATTCTGCAAGGCCCGTTCAGTATCATTTGCCTTATGGGTAAAAGTAGAGGCAGAAATTAGGAGGCTAGAAAGAGAAAGAATCATCAAACCAGCCCAGTTTGTGGAATGGGCAGCATTGGTTGTACCAATTGTGAAACCTGTCGGGTCAGTACACATTTGTGGAGATTTTAATCAAACAGTGATGTGTTTTTCACAGCTGAATAAATCCCAATCCCTCACATAAAGGAATTATACACAAAGCTGGTAAGGGACTGTCCTTCACGAAGCTGGGCATGAGCCATATGGTTAGATGAGGATTCACAGAAGTATGGCACAGTTAATATCCATAAGGGTTTGTACCAACATATGAGACTGCCATTTAGGGTTACATCAGGCTGTCATTTTTTAGTGGACAATGGAGAACATTTTACAAGGTCTACCCAGGTCATCATTTACCATAGCATGCTAATAACAGGGAATACCAATAAGGAGCACTTAGAGAACTTGGACATATCCTTAGACCTTTCTCCCAGACAGGTGTATGGCTCAGAAGAGAAAAATGTATGTTTGAGGCACCCAGAGTGACCTACTTGGGCTACAAAGTCAACAAGAATAGGGTACACAGATTGGAAGATGAAGTGAGGATGATCAAAGGTGCCCCAGCTCCCATGTCTGCATCAGAGCTTAGACCTTTCCGTGGGCTGGTGATCTATTATGGAAAGTTCATACATTACCTGGCCTCCATCCTGGCACCTGTCAATCAACTCTTAAAAAAGGGTCAGCCTTGGATATAGTCATGAAGCCATGCCATTGCTTTCAATGAAGTGAAGAAACTGCTATCATATTCTAAGGTGTTAGCACACTATGATCCCAAGAGAGATCGGGTGATGCCCCCCCATACAGCATCAGGGTAGTAGGAGCTCATCGGTGGCCCATGGGGCAGGAATTCCCAATAGCGTATGCATCCTGCAGTTCGGCTAATGCAGAGTGTATATATGCCCAAACAGAAAAAGGAGTTTTGTTGGTGGTATTTGGAGTCAGGAAGCTCCACAATACCCTTCCGGATGTAGATTTGTAATAATAATGGACCACAAACTCCTGCTAGGTCTACATAAAGAGAACAAGGCAGTGCCGCCCATAGCTTCAGCCAAATTCAATGGGGGGCTTTAATTCTAAATGCATAAAATTATAAGTTGAACACTGTCTGGGAGGCCAAGTAGTGAATGCGAACACATTGAGCTGCCTTCTGCTGGCAGATACAGCACCAGTGGTACCTCCACTGGAAGAGTCTGTAACAGCTTTAAATTTTCTGGACACACCTCCAGTCACAACTGACAATATCAGACCTCAGACGCAGAAAGATCTGGTCCTGGCAAAACTGAAACAGCTGGTGGTAATGGGGGAGACATAGGAGCCATCACAACCAGAATTGAAAGCATTTTGGATCTGGAGAGACCAGGATGGCCTATTGTTATAGGGAGCAAAGGTTGCCACTAGATACTGGTTAAACTCCGCCAGGGTCATCCAGGGGTTTCCAAGGTGAAGAATGTTGGCAAGAAGTTATGATTGGTAGCCAGGGTTGGATGCTGCCATAGCTCCATTGGGGGGGCAGTGCCCAGAGTGCCAACAAGGACAAAAATTACCACCAGCAGCTCCAACACATTTGTAAGAATGGCTGAGTAAATTCAGGACTTGGTTACACATTGATTATGCATGTCCTTTCATGGGCTTACTGCTCTTAGTCATTGTAGACACTCACTCAGAGTGGCTGGATGTGCATAGAGTTCAAACACAGGGACAATGATAGAAAAACTGTGAGTATCTTTTGCAATACATGGACTCCCTGAAATGTTGGTCACAGTTAATAGGCCATTGTTTACCAGCAGGGAATCTGAGTATTTCCTAAAGTCGAACAGTATTTGTGATATAAGGAAAACTCCATACCATCCATCATCCAAAATTCTAGCAAAAAGAGCAGTCCAAACTTTGACGACTAGGCTGAAAGAAACAATCTACAGCTTCACGAGATACCAAACTGTCCCGTTTCATATTTGATTATAGGACCAGCCCTCATGCAACTACAGGGATGGTTCCTGCAGAGTTGCTAATGGTGAGAAGACTGCATCAGGTTAAACCTGATCTTCCTGGACCTGGACGGTATCAGGAACGTCATTGCCAGACACAGACTCCGCTAAGTGAGAGAGGCCTGATGAAGGGCTTTTGTCCGAAACATCGACTCTCCTGCTCCTCGGATGCTGCCTGACCTGCAGCACCTTTCCAGTGCCACACTCTCGACTCTAATCTGCAGCATCTGCTTCCTCACTTTCGTCTAAGTGAGAGAGACTGTTTACTTCAGTGGTTGAAGTTTGGTGTAGGAACCACTAGAATGGCCCTGCATGGGTTCGAGGCATGGTCCATGTGAGATCAGGTCCAGTGACGTTTGAAGTTCAGGTAGGGTGTGATGATCCTGAACAAGCATGTGGACTGTATGAAAGCTGTAAACTTGCTAACGGTGTGGGGTAAAATTTGCCTTTCCGAATGTTCCAGAATCCAAGGGCCCTCTCTGTCAATCAAGCGTTGAAGAGACCTTAGAACCTGAGATGGACACGGCAGATGTTGGTGCCTTTTTTGCCTGAAGAAGAGAATGAGTTTCTTCCAAATGCTCTGGGTGCAAGAGGTGAGCTACTGTGTCTTGCATATCAGAGGAATGTGACACGGTGCTAAAACGCCACATGAGGAACTACAAAAACAAACACTAGCTAATGTCCTGTGACTCAGAGGGGGAGGGATGCAGTGAACTTAACGAGGTCAGCCAGATAGATCTTAGAGAGCTTATATGGGTTCCCTGATTGGGACCGTTAACCTGGTCTAATAAGGGAGCCCTGGCTGGCAGACATAAACTAGCGTCAGAGGTGTGTTCACTCTGCAAGCTGGCTCAGAGGGAGTGGGATCAGTGTGAAGGACTCTCCACGTGTAAACAAAGGGTGACTTGTTGACGAGACACCAGCCTCTGCGGAGTTACTTCAGCTGAATTCAAATTTTCACTTGACATGCTGAGTTTATGTATCTAAGAGTACATTTGTCCACCTACCTCCGAAAAATAACTTTAAAAGACTGTGGTTCAGGTTTCGACATGAAATGAGCAGCAAGTCTGGGGTCTATGAAAGTGAGCAGTAGGCTCCTGGTTAAACAAGGTGAAAGGGCAATCTGAAGAAGCTCAGGATAGGGAGGTTACTCCTCTATACCAGGTTTTATTCCTACACCCAGAAATAGATGATGCAGCTGTTTCAAATAAAGTTGAGGTCCGATTGTTGTACTTAAGCCAGCCTTTTGAATATCAGCAAAATTCCTGTCCTCCTCAGACAGGGCCTCACAGGTTGTCTGAAAAATGTCAATAAAAATTAAAAAGATGTAAGTGCAACTTGACTCCAGTGAAGCCTGATATCTTTTATCCGCTGATATCTTCACCCTGTCTCTGTATATAGTCTGCTCTGTAGAAAGCCACTTATTGTATGTATTTGTGATAAAAGACATGTGTGTGCACTTTTTCCATGCTTCTAGACTTGGTCGAAGGATGAAGGCCTGTGCAGTAAACTCTTTCTATGAGGAAGTGGGGAGGAGAGCTTCTTTAGTGCGAAAAGGAAAAGCAGAAATTTGCTCATGCTTACCTTACAGCTCCTGGTAACAACTCCCAAGAAAAGCGTAGTGCGTAACTGGCAGAATAGATTTGGAACAGAGCAGAAGAATTTAAGACTATGGGACTTTGAAAATAAGTCATGGGAGTATTTATTGCTATCAACTTGTTTATAATGAAATCCTTGCATATGATAAAGGCAGCACCTCTAGATTTCATTCTAACAAGATGTGTTTAACTGATTCACAATAAAAAAAAATACAAGCTCCCACATTGTTACATATTGCTGTAGTGTGCTGGCTAATTGCAATAATTTTCACCACAGGTTGTTGAAATAAATATATGGTCATGAAAAATTTACCACAGCTTTTTGTGAGATTATTAAATGATTTGACCATGCAAAAGACTAGAAAATAGACTGCTATAGCTTTCAATACTTTCAAACCGTTTTTTTTTCAGTTTGGATACCATTCATGCTGTGAAATAGTTACCTTTCTCTTGGTCATAATTCGAATGTTATGCATCTTTTTGAACCAGCTCTATATCCCCAAGCTGGAAAAATAGTAGCTTCACCTTTTCAATTCAATATATTTCAGAAAGGACAGCAGTGTTTCAATAGGTGATGTATGATCATCTTTGGCATCTCTATGTGCCATTGGGTAATCATATAACATGATTATATGAAAAAAATGAAAAAAACATAATGTCTCTTACCAGGCACAATTTCAAAAAGGAACTTCCTGGACTCATCTCCATTGCATGAGTGCTCAGTGACATTATTTCCAGGCAAGAAAATGGTCCCCTGTAAAACAGATCAAATTATATTGTTAAAAAAAGGTCCTGCATGGGATAACAAGCTGCAAACAAGAGTAATGTAGGTTATGCAATTATAAACAAGCTATAAAAAAAGTTGAGCACTTTTCAGTAATTCACATTGCTGTTTCAAATTATTAATAAGCAGGAATTTTACTGGACAATGTTATGGCTGTCAATATTAATTGAGAAATAAAAAAAGTTAAGCACCGTATACAATGTTGGGATTTCCCAAAATACTTACAGCCAATGAAATATTGTTGAGATATATTCAGTGCTGTCATTTCGGAAATGTGTAATGAGGCTTGACTGGATCTATTGATGTTCTGGAATAACTGCACCCAAGAAATGCATAGTTTGATTGATAGCTATGACCTATTTTGTCAATTGCAGAATGCTTCCGCACACAAAATAAAGTGGCTTGGTGTACATAGCTTCTATTGTTGAGACTTGAAACATATGGATGATAGATACTTTTATTGGGTTGTACTAAAACCAGCTTTTTTTTAAATGAAGTCGAAAGTTATGATTGAATGATTTGCTTTTTAGCTACTGTGACTCTCAGGTTTATTGGCTCTGCATATTGGATAAAAGGACATGGACAGTGTAGCTTGGAGAGGACGGGCTTTGGGAGTGGGGAGAAGAAAGCAGTAGCCATGAAGGTGTATGAGAGGCCACAAATTGGTGAGTGCAAGGGCATAGCTTGTAATGGGTGACCTGACCTTTTAAATATTCCCTCATCCAGATATGGTTCATGACGTAAACACAGAGGTTGCTGGAAAAGCTCAGCAGGTCTGGTAACAGCTGTGAAGAGAAATCAGAGTTAACATTTCAGGTCCAGTGACCCTTCCTCAGAACTGATGGTAGTTAGGAAAATGTCAGTTCTTATTGCAGAGGGTGAAGTGGGGGAGGGAGTAAGGAGTAAATGATCGGTGATTGGGGATAGAGCACAAAGAGAGGCAAGAACAGTTGGACAGACAAAGAGTCGATAACGGTATAGCTGGGAGGGTGAACAGCTGTTAATGGAGACTGTTAGCCACTAACAATGTGTTGTGTGTAAGAGCGGACTGTGTGATCAAAAGATCTGGTGTGTGGGGTGTGGGCTATGACATAGTAAACCCTAAAATTCTTGAACTCTATATTGAATCCAGAGGCTGTAAATCCCCAAGTAGAAATTGAAGTGTCATTCTTCCAGCTTACTCTGAGATACTGGCCAGCAAAGACATCACCAATCAAGAAAACTGATTGGATTAAAAGCAGGGCCTGATGGCCTGCACCTTAGGGTATTAAGTGGAACTACAGTAGAGATAGTGAATGCATTAGTTATGATTTTCCCAAATTCCTTGGAAAGGTGCCAGTGGATTCTAGAAACATGTTAATATGACACCCTTATTCAAAAAAGGTGATTGGAAGGAAGTAGGAAAATATGGATCAGGTACTTTGACCTCTGTAGTGGGGGAGTTGCTGGAATTAATCATAAAGGAGAAGCTAACTGAATACTTGGAAAAACAAAGCTCAGTTCACCAGTATCAGTACAGTCTCATGAAGAGTAAATCATGCTTGACAAACTTGCTGGAGTTCTTTGAGGATGTAACCAGCAGAGTGGATAATGGGGATCCAGTTGATGTGGTATATCTAGACTTACAGAAGGCATTTGACAAGGTGCTGCATAAAAGACTGATCCAGATGGTTAGATCCAGGGGTTAGGGGTAGAGTATTGGCTTGGATAGAGGATCAGCTGACTGTCAGAAAGCTGAGGGTCTTTACGCAGAGTTGTGACTGCATGGAATGTGTTGCCAGCTGTGGTGGCGGAAGCAGAGTCATTAGGGACATTTAAGTGACTGCTGGACATGCACATAGATAGCAGTGAGTTGAGGGGTACGTAGGCTAAGTTATTATATTTTACATTAGGATTAAATCTTGGCACAACATCATGGGCCAAAGGGCCTGTTCTGTGCTGTACTTTTCTATGTTCCATGTTCTATTATAAATGAGTCCTTCTCTAGATGGTGAACTATAACTAGTGGGCTCCACAGGATTCAGTTCTCGGACTTAAACTATTTACAATCTATGTCAATGATCTGCAAAAAGGGTCAAAGTATAACATAGCAAAGTTTGCCAGTGATACTAAAATAGATGGGAAAACAAGCAGTGATGAGGAGATAAAGAGTTTACAGATGGGCATTGATAGGTGAGGAGAATGGGCCAGATTCTGGCAGATGGAATTTAATGTGGATAAGTGCATGTTGTCCATTTTATCTGAAAAAAATAAAATGGTAAATTATTATTTAAATGGGAGGCAGATTCAAAGTGCATCAGTGCAGAGGGATCTGGGCATCTTTGTACATGAATCACAGAGAGTGGGTATGCAGGTGCTGCATGTAATATGAAAGGCAAATACAATCCTGGTATTTATTACAAATTTATTTATTATTAAAAGTAACGAAGTGTTAAAATTATATAGGGCATTGGTGAGACCACATCTGGAATACTGTGTCCAGTTTTGGTCTCCTTGCTTGAGGAAGGATGTGGTGGCACTGGCGGCAGTTCAGAGGGGGTTCACCGGGTTGATCCCAGGAATGAAAGGGCTACTGTACAAGGAGTAGTTGAATAGCTTGGGCTTGTACTCACTAGAGTTCAGAAAAATAAGGGGGTGATCTGATTGAGGTATATAAAACTCTAAAGGGGATAGAGAAGATGGGCATTGAACAGATTTCCCCCCCTTGTGGGACTTTAAATACTGTGTTCTATGATCATGCCCCACTTCTGTATTCGCTAGAGTTCAGAAGAATGAGGGGGGATCTAATTGAAATATATAAAATGCCAAACATGTTTGACAAGGTAGATGTTGAGCAGATGATTCCCCTCGTCAGAACATCTCAAACATGAGGTCATAGAAACCGAGTGAGAGGAGTTGGGTTCAAAACTGAGATGAGGAGAAATTATTTCTCCCACAGATTTGTCAATCTGTGGAACTCACTGCCCCAGAGTGCAGTGCAGGCAGAACCAATCAACAGATTCAAGAAAGAGATACATATATTTCTGATAAAATATAGGATAAAGAGCTATGGGGAGCAGGTAGGAAAGTAGAGTTGAGACCAGGAGAAGATCAGCCAGCATCATGTAAAATGGCAGACCAGGCTCAAAGATCTGAATTGTTCACTCCTGCTGATTATTCCTATATTCCTAAATGTTAGTCATAACATTTACCATTAAAACATTTGTAGTGTTGACCATGGATACAGTCACTGAGAGATCGAAACATAATGGTGATTCATTCACTCCATTATAGCAAATTTATTGAAGCAACATTTCATAAAACAGACAAAGTTAAAGCACGTTCCATAATCTGACCAGTGAGCAGCTGCTTTCTAATGCGGAGCTGCAAGCTGAAGAACTGGAGATGTGGTAAGCCAGTTTGACTTGCCACATTGCTGACCATTTGTCTTAATCACTGACCGATCAGGTGCACACATTCAACATGTTGATGTTCTCAATCCTGTCATCAAACCAGTGGCCACACCAGAAGCAATGCTTGAAACTTCACAGCTCTTTACAGAGGATCCTCCCACAGCTCAAACACAAATGCACAGAACAATAGTGTCAGAGCTTCGGAAATTTATTTCCTCATGTCACATTGCCCACGACCAGCATCTTGAACAGAGGGTTCATCATAACAATAAGGAACTGAGCAAGTGACTGCAACTGCAATGTGATTTTCACATCGCTGATTTAATGGTTTGAAACAATAGTAAAAAAATTTTAAAAATTTTTTAAAAATGTTGCTTTAAGGTCACTTTATGATGTAACACTCAGCAAGTGCAAATCAATCTGATATAGAGTGTGCCATATTCCTATTAGATTTTCAATAATGTAGGTTGTGAAAAGGTCTTCAACCATAAAAAGACATTTTATTTTCCAAAGAAACCGTTTGATCACTGACCGTCCCTCCCAGGATCATTTTAGAAGTGCAATCTTCACTGATGATTGTACAGTGCACAGTTCCATTTCTAGCTTCTCAGTGTAAAAGTCTGAAGAACTGGACAGAATCTCGCCTTGGGCTTGTAAGTGGTAAGTAATCTACATGCCAGACAATTGTCACCTCTAACAACAGAATCTAAACATCTCCCCTTGACATTCAGCAGCATTGCCATCACTAATGTAACCATCACCAGTATCTTGGATCTGTGACAAATAGCAAATTTGATTCTCCGAAGTCTCTCCACCACCACCAAGGCACAAGCTGGGAATGTTATGCCAATGCTCTCGACTTCCCTTGATGTGCGCTAGTCCAACACTGAAGAGGTTAGACACTGTCTAGGGTGAAGAAGCCATTTGATTGGTTCCCTATCCACCACCAATGCCCACTGGTAGCAGTACTCTGCAACCAGTACCATAGGGAAGACCAAGGACAGCACAGTATTCAAACACCATCACCACCAGAGAGGTTCCCTCCATCAATGAGTGAAGCAAAAAGTCATCATTAGTTTGCAATGGCAGAGTGCGACTTTTCTGCTATTTTTCTCAAAATAAATGGCATCTTCATAGATACATGACTAGGAAGGATTTTTTTGTCATAGAATCCCTACAGTGTGGAAACAGGGCATTTGGCCCAACAAGTCCACACCGACCCTCTGAAGAGTAACCCACCCAGACCCATTCCCCTACCCTATTATTCTACATTTACCTCTGACTAATGCACCAACCTAAACCTTACTGAACACTATATGGACAATTTATGGACCAATTGCTGGCAAATGGGACTAGATCAGATTGAGATTTCTGATCGGTACAAATGAGTTGGCCCGAAGAATCTGTTTCCAGGCTGCATGATTCTATGACTCCATACTCAATTCTGTACAACATATGGAAGAAGGTTTCAGATGGTGGAGTTTTCCATCACTCCACCCAAATTTAGCAGCAAACACATCCCCACTGATTGCGGCAGCTCGTAGTCACGTAATGCTCTAAGTAATGCATTAGTTGACTGGTGATAGGACAATCACTCCTTATTCAGATGAATATCCCATCTTAGAGCTTGCAGCCATTCTCTTTGACAAGCAGCTCTATAATTCCTGTAGCACAGTGACATGAACAGCCAAGACAGGGACTACGAGCAGACTCTAAATTCCAGAGTTTAGGTCTGCATGGGTGCAGGGACCCTCATAATGAGAGGGAAAGTGAAGCCCAGAGGAGTGCAGAACTCAGGTTTTGTGGTCTTCATGAACAGCATGGGATTGAAGGAGCATTCAACCAGTGTAGGGACCTTTAAAGAATCTGCTCCCAATTCTACAAGAAGCAACTCCTCTCCTGTGTCTCCACTGACTGTCTACGGTCCATGCGGCACAGCTCTGGAATGTGATGGAATACTCTCCTGGATGCGTGCCATTCCAACAACTCTCAAGAAGATTGACACCATCCAGGAGAAAGCAGTCCATTTGATTAGCGCTCAGTTAACAATCTTCAACATTGTGTCCCTTTACTACAAACACACAGTGTCAGCTTGGACCATGGACAAGATGCAATGCTCTAACTTAGTAAGGCTCCTTCAACAGCAACTTCTAAACGTGCAACCTCCACCACCTAGATGGACAAGAGCAGTAGATACATGGGAAGACCAACATCTGTCAGTTTCCCTGCAAGTTATTCACTATCCTGACTTGGATATATTGCCATTCTTTCAATGTCACCACCAAATTTTCATGAACATTTAGGGAGATTATGCCAAGATCCCATAAATGAATGAATGAAGAAGAAACTTTCCCAGACCTTTCCTAACAATGAATATCCGATCCTTTTATCATCATCAACTGAAAAGAGCCTAATTTTTCACACAATTCTTCTTCAGCTCTAACCTCTTATTCTTAATATCCCACAATTCATAGTTTAAGGATATTTCAAAAATGTGACCATAAATCTGCACAATATCCCAATATATTGTAAAATTCAAAGTCACATATTTGTGTTTCTGTTCAATAATCTCCTATAAATTTCCTGTTACAGTTGAAATTTAATCCGTATTGAAGCCAGAAATGTTGATCAAATTCTCAGTGGTAAACTCTCTGCTGTCTGAAGGATGGTGAACATTGCAGCATTATTGAGCTGCTGATATTGTGCTGAAATACGAGTGATGCTGATGTTACAACTGGGCAAGTCAGATCCCAGAATGAAATTTGGCTTGATAGATAATGTGATGGTCACTTACTGAAACACAAGCACACATGGCTGCAGATTCTCTTCCATAAGATTAAAAAAAAGTTCATCATATAAAAGGGAAAACAACCAAAAAAAAAGGATGTTTAAATATAGGAGGGTTTAGAAAAATCCAAAAACACACAGTGAATACAATTATCACTATTCTCCAAAACCATCATTTCACAATTTCACATCCAGCAAAAATACCCACGTCAAACCATTAAGTTTGACTCAACTAATTCTGCCCAGTTCTTTTCTGTGAACGGTGAATTCTTCTGTGAATGCTCAAGATTTAAAGCTTATACCTTCTCAGTCTTGTAATAATCTGCACATTTTTTACCAAATACTCCTGGTCTAGAAGTTGTACAAATGAAGTTTCTACTGGAGTAGCTTATACCCTGAACTCTACTATTCTCCTATCTGCTAGAGAAATTATTTCGACCAGTCAGGTCTCCTCTGAACTGTTGAAAAGCTTCCAATCTGTGGGTTTCCTAAAGCTAAAATCAATCCTCAATTACTCTAAACCAAAAAAAAGCTAATGGCCTTTTACATTTACACTGTTGGTCAGAAACTCTGCACAGTACTAATACTATTTCATTAACCCTCAGGGGGGTCCCTACTCTCTGACACATATTGGATGAGGTCAATGTTGAGAAGGACTGATTTACTTACTTTGTTTTAAAAGCCTTCAGAAAAATAACCAATACCATATGCCATTATTTTGAAAACCAAATTCTAATAATTGCTAACTGCATGATAAAGTTATCGAGAAACAGATTTAGACTTCCTCAATGTCTCAGTCTCTGAAAGTATTATGTCATATAGAAATGGATCCAAGAATCTGAGCTTGAGTAGCTGATTTCAGGTGAATGTGATGTTGGAAATACCGTGGTGGACTTCAACTTCCATCACTCAAGAGGAAAAATAAACGTCAGCGACCTCTGCTGGAATGTATGGAAGGTGTATGTAGATGTTGAGTGAGGAGAGAATAGAGCTGTAGTTCCTTCATTCTCAATGTTTGTCAAGAAACTACTTGAACAAGGTATCACTGAGGGCTGGCAAGATCTTTGCATCCTTTCATAAGGCTTCCTCTTCAGGACAACTTTGAAGATTAGGCCATTGTAAACTTACTCTTTTATAAAAATGTATTTATTATTTTTAAAATGATTAAATTGTATTAATTTATTTATGCACATATCTCTGAATTGGTCAGAATTTCTTGGCCATTCCTAATTTCCCAGAGGGCACTTTAAAGTCACCACACCGCTGTGGGTGCAGAGTCACATGTAGGCCAGATGGGGACAACAGCTTCCTTCCCTCAAGGATATTCATTGACTTTTTTACCCAACAATTGGCAACTGTTTCATAGTCATCATGAGTCAATTAATTCCAATGTTTTAAAACTTCAATCTCTACCCAAGGCACGATTTGAACTCAGGCTCCCAGAGCAATACCAGGAACTCTAGACTAATAAGCTAGTGATAATACCACTAGGCCATTGCCTCCCACGCTACCATTGTTTAGCGCAACTGTTGTCCTCTCGGTTTTAATGCTTTATCATTTGTGGGGAAGTTTAGCATTTAATACTAACTATTAATGTAAGTTTATGAAAAACCAAAATTGTAATTACCAAACAGATTCACAGAAACTTTTAAAAGCAATCATTATATTGACACACTTCACATCTTTCCATTCTTTAATTAGATGAATTAAAAGCTGATGTTAATCAGACTGATGTTTGCCATTAATAAAGGGAAAAGCAGCTTAATAATAAATAACAATAGACTCGGGCACCTTTCTAGACAATTTATATTCTTGATCCAATATTTTTTTTGAGGTGAACAATTGTTCAAACTGGATCAGAGTTTGGTTTCCAATGTGCTCAGAGAAATTAAGTCATCACTAACTCAACAAGTAAGAATGCACATCCTACATGATCTTCATCTTAAACGTTAAATCAAACTTCAACCAGAATTAGATTTTTTCAAAGCCTAACTGACCTCTCATCCAGACTTGACTGAGGAGTTTATCATTTTTTCTTTCAAATGAAGCCCTCAGTATAAATCCTGCTTATGCTCATATAGCAAAAAAATGTCCTAAATTGTACAACAACTTGTATTTGTACAGCACTCAAAGCAGAAATATAATGAGACAAAAAAAAATCAACAATCAACCAAAGGAGGAGTGACTAAAACCTTTGCCAAGGAAAGGCTTATGGAGGAAATGGGGCTTAAAGACAAAACCATAGAGCTTCTCCTTCGGCAGCCTCTCCGGATTGAGGATGACCTTCTTTCACTTCCACCTCATGTGTGCTGAGGTGACTAAATGGTCATTGGTGGTTATCTTGCCACATTTAGGGGATGATCTAATCTCTCTAGAAATATATCCCCTACTTGTGGAAAATGTATGGTGAGAGGAAATACGAAAATTCAAGGTAATCTCTGGATCCGGAGTCAACACTTATTTACCATCTATGATCACACTTGGATTGGGATGAACTCCTGAACGTGCACATTGCAGTTTCTGGGAGGAAGAATAAACAGGGTCGCATCGACCTGGCGATGCAATGTTTCACAACCCTTAAAATTGTTGATTGTGTCAAGGCAGGCTTTGTACAGCTATTCCAGATCATTGATTGATTCGATTTCATCATGGCTGGTCTGATTCTCCATAGTGGGTGTGGTTTGAATCTCCAGAACTGTGAATACATACTGGCAGGCTTACTACTGGTGCACCATTGATATCTACTGGGGAGAAGATTTTGAAATGCAAGATGAACTTGCCTGTTGGCACTGCATTGTGATTGTGCCACTGCACAGAACTGGTGATCCACGATATTCTGCAAGATGGTCTCTTGTAGGTTGTGCCATGGGGAACTTGTCAGGGGAACATGTTGTTTAGGGTCCTCCTGTGTCAATTTGGCTTTCAGGATGTGGTAACCTGTCCTCCGGGGACATACAATGCTAATGCTTGTAAAAGTTTTTGATGGCCTTATACCATCAACATGATGTGCTAGGTTGACAATATGAAAAGATTAGTCATCTTTCCAACAGCACTGCCTACACATGTCATCTGGATGGATCACAACCTGAATACGAACATTCTTCAGGAAGCAGGTGCTGTGAACACAGAGACAAGGATTCTGTCGCAACAACTCCAGTGGACACGCTGAGTGTCAAACACACCTTCTGAAGTGTGCTGACTGCTTCCAAACTTGTGATCAACCAAATATCATAGGATAAGCAAGAAGTGTTTAAAAATGCCCAGGAAATCCACCAAAAAATGTGATGACTGTCTTCACACTCAACAGCTGGGAAGAGAGTGCGCTAGATTACCTGTGATAGAGAGCCCAGCTTCACCGATGTGTCGTTGGCTTTGAAATAAGGCAGATGAAGGCGACCAATGACATATGAGCAAGAATCAGCTCAAGAAACCGTGTAACCCTCAGTGACACTGGGCTGACTAACTTCTTTTCCTCTGTGAATGCTGTTTCTCCCTTTACTTTCCCCTCTTCTTCTTCAACCTTGTACTCATGTCATCCCTATTTTACCCTAGGGTCATCTAATCATTAACCCTCTGAAACCTCCTGAGCACCATATTTCAGTAAGATCAGACAGAAGTGAAAGTACCCTCACCAAGTTTGTAGATGATACGAAAAGAGATAGGAAGGATCATAGTGAGGAGAACAAAAAGGATACAGACAGGTTAAGTAAGTTGGCAGTAACTTGGTTGATGGAATATAATGAAGGAAAACATGGAGGTCATGTACTTTGACAGGAAGAATAGAAGAGCTGAACACTCCCTAAATGGTGAAAGACTGCAGAAATCTTTAGAGCAGAGTGACTGGGGACCCTCCTCTGTGAATTACAAAAGGCCAGCAGATAACAGGGGAAGCAAATAGAATGTCGGCCTTTATTTCCAAGTAAATGGAATATAAAATCCAGGAGGTCTTGCTAAAACTACACAAGGCACCAGAGAGACCACACTGGAATACTCTGAGCAGTTGTGTTTACTTTATCTAAGGATAGATACACTGACATTGGAGGCAGTCCAGAACAGGCTCACCATGTTGATTGCTGGTATGGAAGGATTTTCACATGAGAAGAGGTTGAGCAGGTTGGGTGTGCTTATTGGGGTTTGTAAAAATGAAAGATTATTTTTTTTGAAACAGACGATGCTTAGGAAGGTTAACAGAGTAAATGCTGAGATGTTGTTTTTCCTTGTGGAAGAGACTAGGAGCAGCACGCATAACCTCAGAGTAAGGCATTGCCCAGTTAGAACAAGATGCAAATGATTTTTTTTCTCAGTAGTGAATCTACGCAATTTTTCACAGAGAGCTGTAGAAGCTGGGCTATCCAGTATATTCATGGCCTAGATTGTCAGATTTTTAATCAGTAAGACAAAAAAACTGTTCTGGAGTAAAAGCAGAAAAATGGAGTTGAGGATCATTAGAGCAGCAATGATCTCAATGAGCTGAATAACTACATCTGTTCCTACATTTTATGGTCTAATGAAAAATGATTGTTTAAATAGTACACGGTGTCATAATTCCTTCATTTGAGAAAAGCATAGAAGAAAATTGAGTGAAGCCAGAATGAAATCACCATTTTAAATACAATTCTAAGTACAATCACAGCATTGGAAGCTCAGACAAAAGACAGCTAAAGAAAAGATATTTATCTGGTCTGGAATTAAACCAGATCTCAGAGATGAAAGAACAATAAATTGCTGTACAATTTCAATCACAAAATTATTCTGTTTTCTCTCCTTGTAGATGAAGTCCCACATTCTGCTCTAAAAAAATAGAAATCACTGGAATTAATTTTCCAAAACCACAAATGTGTGGAACAGTATTGTACTAATTAACCAGGCTTCTTTTATTGAAAGCATTTTTAAAGAGCTACTGAGGTTAGTGGAGCCGGATATAAAAGCATTAATCAAAGTAATCTGCTCAAACCTTTCAGGCTAGTTCATCAGAGTAGCTTTCATTTATTGGGCTTCACTGCTATCCAAGAACCTGTTGCTAACTGTACGGTTTTATAATCAATCATTTGCTTGCACATTAACTTGTAAGTGAACCTTAATGTTTATGACCCTGAGTGAAACCGTCATTGGCACATGTTTTACAAAGTAGCTCTCAAAGCAGTCATTGAAAGCATCTGTTAATGAGCCAATTAATTTCTGAGCAGTTAATATTAATAGAGTTAGTGTCAGCCGTGGCTTAGTTGTGGTGGCACTCTCCCCTCTGGGTCTGCAGAATCAAGCCTCACTCCAGGGTCTGAGTGCAAAAATGATGACTGGCACTCCAATACAGTACTGAAGGAGTCCTACACTGTTGCAGTTGCTGTCTTTTGAAAGCAACATTAAGCCAACATCCCATCGGCCTTCTCGGGCAGATGTAAACCCTTTTATGACACTATTTTGAAGAAAAGCTGGGGTATTATCCTCAGTGTCCTGGTCAATATGTATCCCTCAGTCAACATCATAAAAAGCACAGACTACCTGATCATTACCCATTTGTTGTTTGAGAAAGATTATTATGTAAAAGGTTGCTGTCAGCTTTCCTACATTGAGGGTGTGAAATACTGTCAGGTGACCTGTAATAATGAGAAGTGCTATAGAAAGCAAGTCTTTCATCTTGAATTCACTCATTGAATTAGTTGAATACAATGATATTTCCCTGCTCTTTCTGCTGCTCGTATCTCATAATACTTTACATTTACATTCTGATCCCAACAGGCCCAGGTATTTTAATATGTGTCACTGACTATTGACTTAATATAGACAAGCAGTCAAATTGCTGCCTTTTCTTTTGCAATTTTTTTTACCACTTGGCCTAAAGGTACATTTTTTTCAACAGATCAAATAATTGAAGATGTTCCAAATCATCTATGATTTAGTTTTATGTCATGCACTGCCTTTTTATTTCAACCTTGTAAAGGGTACACTTTCTAAATACAGAAAATAAACAATGACAAGACAACTAAGTATTCAGGGCACATTGTAAACCACAAAAGCATAGCCTGAGATCCTGAGATCAGATTACAGTATTGACTTAAAGTCATTTCAGTCTATCTTTTTGGTTTCAGTGTCACTAATTGATGACCTATAATCACTACATTCTAGTGATCACTAGAAACATATAGGGAAATAGATCAGTGCTGATTACTGAAAGACTGACCAATGTGTACAATTTCCTCTTTATGCTAGTTGTTTAGAATGAGTAGCATACACCAATCAGACCAGTCTACATCAGCTATTGTGCAACCCCTGTTGTCCTAATTGGGCAAAGATTTTACCAACTAATATTGGATAGAAGGAACCAAAAATGATGCTAAAGAAATATTCAATAACAGTTAAACAAAATTCTTTGCTGTTGTAATCCTAAACAATTAAAGCATTGTTCGGAATCTCAAATGAAAGCGTAACTATAAATGCGTAACTATGTTTTGAGCAATGTCAAGGCATTTGTACCATCTTCACTATTCATCATATTGGAGGACAGTCCAACTGAAATAAAACAGCATGCAAATACAAATACACAAAACTTGGCCCATATCTTAGAGCAAGATCCCTGACAGGCAATATGATAATTACAACACAATTAACAAAATATACATTTTCCATATTCAGTCAAAATGAAAAAAAATGCAAATTTATTATATCTTGCAAATTTGTATCACGACAGCTTAAAAAAACTGAGTAAATATTTGAACGGAAAAATGTTGTGAAGTTATGAGGAAAGAGCAAGGAAATCAGATTAATCACGTAGTTCTTTCAAAGGGCCTGTGGGCATGATGGACTGAATGACCCCCTTTCATTCTAAATTACTCGATGTTTCTATGACTTTAGGACATCCCAAAGTACCACACAGCCAATAAAGTATACATTTTTTTCACGGTTATAATGAAGGAAATGCAGCAGCCAATCTACTCACATCAAGCTTCCAAAATGGTAATAAATTAATCACCAGAAAATCAATTTTAGTGATGCTGATTGAGCAATAAACATTAGAAATGAGACAATTTTTGCATGTAAGGATTAGTTATGTGAAAACGGTGCTGGATAAATGTAATAGCAGATAAATTAAAATGAGGATAATGGAGGTTCTGCTGTAATTACGTTAAGTGCCATAAAGCAGGGCTATTACAAATATAATGTTTGCCATATGAGATAACTCTTGTTTAAACAGTCAACTACCTAACCATAAAGTAAAATGGTTCCTTGCACATATTTCAGCAACCTTTACTATACGAGGCATTCATTCGTTCATTAAATGCACACAACTAGATTAAATCTAGACAATATTAGGAGGACCATAAACATAAGGGGTGGCATGGTTAGCACTGCTGCCTCACAGCACCAGGGGCCCAGGTTCAATTCCAGCCTCGGGTGACTGTCTGTGTGGAGTTTGCACATTATTCCCGTATCTGTGTGGGTTTCCTCCCACAGCCCAAAGGTGTGCAGGTTAGGTGATTTGGCCATGCTAAATTGTCCATAGTGTTAGGTGCATTAGTCAAAGGAAAATGGATCTGGGTGGGTTGCTCTTCGGAGGGTCGGTGTGGACTGGTTGGGCTGAAGGGCCTGTTTCCACACTGTAGGTAATCTAATCATATACTGGATGAGCTATTAACATCTATCTTAGATTTCCCCAGCAATATAAGATAGCTGTATTAGAGAAAGTAAATTGGTAAATTGAGTGGAGCTGATAATCTATATACTAGAGCATTAAAAGATGAGGTTCTAGACATTGTTGATATACTGATGATCATCTTCCAAAATGTTCTAAATTCTGGAATGGTTCCTGCAGATTGGAAGGTAGCAAATACAAAACCACTATTTAAGAAGGGAAAGAGAACACAGGAAACAACAGACTCTCAATCTGATGTTAGAAGTAGGGAAATGCTAGAATCTATTATAAAGAATATGATAACTGGACATACAAAATAATGGTAGAATTGGGAGGAGTCAACGTGTATTTATGGAAGGCAAATTTCTGAAGATGATGGGAGATTTCTGAAGATATGACTAGCAGAATAGGCAAGGAGGGATCAACAGATGTCATGTGCTCAGATTTTCAGAAGGCTTGTGATAAGGTCCCTCACAAGATATTAGTAAAAACATTAGAACACATTCTAATGTAAAAAATTAGAGTAATAGACTGCCATGTAATTAAAATCAGTTAACTGACAAACACAGAGTAGGAATAAACAAATCACTCTCAAGTTGGCTGTAATATATTGTTTTAACACATCTCAAGTTTTCAAGCATCATTCTCTAATTCTAATGATGAAATAAGAAAAACAAAATTATCACAGTTAATGTCTAAAACAATGAATTGCTAGTATGGCTCTTTAAATAAGGTTTAACAAAACTATGATCGAAATATTTCCTTTCATTTCCACAATGCAACAGCAAAGTGTCAAGTGAACTTAAAACTGTTAATGTACAATAGTATTCCTGCTCTCAGACAAACAAAACAAGAAGCTATTATTGTAAATGATGCAGTAGGGTACCTGCTCATGTACATGCATTTAAAATAACAACAGTAATATTACGAGGCTGCACTCTGCTCTCTGCAGCAACTGAAGCAGTTTGTAAACCCTCCTGACTTTCAGTATCCCTATTAATAAGCAAAAAAGAAAAAAAACATAATCCTAGTCTATCATCAGTGACCGTGCCTTCTACAATGATTTTCCAATGTTGCTGTGTTCTAAAAAAGTAATTAGGACACCTCTGGAGACAGGACCTTAGAACATAGTCATAAGATCAGGCCATCAAGAGGGTCAGACCACTGAATGTACCACAATGGGTCTTTTTTGGTGATGATTCTCTAGAAACCTATTGCTTGTCATTTAGTTTGCAGTTAAAGGAGAGTTATATCATAGAAACATAAGGATTAGGAGTGGGAGTAGGCAATTCAGCTCTTTGAGCCAATTCTGCCATTTCACATGATCACAGCTGACCTTATTCTGGTCTTAACTCCATTTTCTTGACAGCTCTCCATAGCCCTTTTTATCAGAAACATATCGATTTCTTTCTTGAATCTGTTGATGGATTGTGCCTTCACTGCACTCTGGGGCAGTGAGCTCCACAGATTGACAACCCTCTGGGAGAAATACTTTCACTTCACCTCAGTTTTGAACCCAACTCCTCTCACTCTATCCCTATGACCTCTTGTTTGAGACTGTCCCATAAGGGGAAAATCTATTCAATGCCCATTTTCTCAATCCCCTTTAGAGTTTATATACCTCAATCAGATCACCCCCTCATTTTTCTGAACTCTAGTGAGTACAAGCCCAAGTTATTCATCCACTCCTTGTACAGTAGCCCTTTCATTCCTGGGATCAACCTGATGAACCTCCTCTGAACTGCCGCCAGTGCCACCACATCCTTCCTCAAGCAAGGAGACCAAACCTGGACACAGTATTTCGGATTGGTCTCACCAACACCTTATATAATTGTTACAACATTTTGTTACTTTTATATAATCCAGTCTGTTTGTAGTAAATACCAGGGTTCTATTTGCCTTTCCTATTACACGCTGCACCTGCATACCCACTCTCTGTGATTCATGTACAAAGATGCCCAGATCCCTCTGCACTGATGCACTTTGAATCTGCCTCCCATTTAAATAATAATTTGCCATTTTATTTTTTCAGAACAGAGAGTCGGGATATCTGCTCCCAGCACAGAGAGCTGAAATATCTGTTCCCAGCCCAGAGCGCCGGGATATCTGTTCCCAGCACAGAGAGTCGGGATATGTGTTCCCAGAACCAGCGGCCGGGATATCTGTTCCCAGCACTGAGAGCCGGGTTACCTGTTCCCAGCACCAGCAGCCGGGATATCTGATCCCAGCACAGAGAGCCAGGATACCTGTTCCCAGGACAGAGAGTCGGGATATCTGTTCCCAGCATCAGCAGCCAGGATATCTGTTCCCAGCGCAGAGAGCCGGAATATCTGTTCCCAGCATCAGCAGCGGGAATATCTTTTCCCAGCACAGTGAGCCAGGATATCTGTTCCCAGCACAGAGAGCCGGTATATCTGTTCCCAGCACCAGCAGCCGGGATATCTGTTCCCAGCACACAGAGAGCCGGAATATCTGGTGCCAGCACCAGCAGCGGTGATATCTGTTCCCAGCACAGAGAGCCGGGATATCTGTTCCCAGGACAGAGAGCCGGAATATCTGTTCCCAACACAGAAAGCTGGGATATCTGTTTCCAGCACAGAGAGCCGGGATATCTGTTCCCAGCACAGACAGCCGGGATATCTGTTCCCAGCACACAGAGAGCCGGGATATCTGTTCCCAGCACACAGAGAGCCGGGATATCTGTTCCCAGCACAGAGAGCCGGGATATTTGCTTCCAGCACCAGCAGCCGGGATATCTGTTCCCAGCACACAGAGAGCCGGAATATCTGTTCCCAGCACCAGCAGCGGTGATATCTGTTCCCAGCACAGACAGCCGGGATATCTGTTCCCAGGACAGACAGCCGGGATATCTGTTCCCACTGCAGAGAGCTGGGATATCTGTTCCCAGCACCAGCAGCCGTGATATCTGCTCCCAGCACTGAGAGCCGGAATATCTGTTCCCAGGACAGAGAGCCGGGAAATCTGTTCCCAGCACCAGCAGCCGGGATATCTGTTCCCAGCACAGAGAGCCGGAATATCTGTTCCCAGGACAGAGAGCCGGGATATCTGTTCCCAGCACAGAAAGCTGGGATATCTGTTCCCAGCACCAGCAGCCGGGATATCTGTTCCCAGCGCAGAGAGCTGGGATATCTGTCCCCAGCACAGAGAGCCGGGATATCTGCTCCCAGCACAGAGAGTTGGAATATCTGCTCCCAGAACCAGCAACGGTGATATCTGTTCCCAGTACAGAGAGCCGGGATATGTGTTCCCAGAACCAGCGGCCGGGATATCTGTTCCCAGCACAGAGAGCCGGAATATCTGTTCCCAGCACAGAAAGCCAGGATATCTGTTCCCAGCACAGAGAGTCGGAATATCTGTTCCCAAGACAGAGAGTCGGGATATCTGTTCCCAGCACAGAGAGCCGGAATATCTGCTCCCAGCACTAGCAGCCGGGATATCTGTTCCCAGCATCAGCAGCGGTGATATCTGTTTGCAGCAGAGAGCCGGGATATCTGTTCCCAGCACAGAGAGTCGGGATGTCTGTTCCCAGCCCAGAGCGCCGGGATATCTGCTCCTAGCACAGAGCGTCGGGATATCTGTTCCAAGCACAGAGAGTCGGGATATCTGTTCCCAGCACCAGCAGCCGGGATATCTGTTCCCAGCACAGAGAGCCGGGATATCTGTTCCCAGGACAGAGAGTCGGGATATCTGTTCCCAGCACCAGCAGCGTTGATATCTGTCCCCAGCACAGAGAGCCGGGATATGTGTTCGCAGAACCAGCAGCCGGGATATCTGTCCCCAGCACAGAGAGCCAGGATGTCTGTTCCCAGCACCAGCAGCCGGGATATCTGTTCCCAGCACAGAGAGCCGCGATATCTGTTCCCAGCACCAGCAGCCGGGATATCTGTTCCCAGCACAGAGAGCCGCGATATCTGTTCCCAGCACCAGCAGCGGGAATATCTGTTCCCAGCACCAGCAGCGGGAATATCTGTTGCCAGCACAAAGAGCTGGGATATCTGTTCCCAGCGCAGTGAGCTGCGATATCTGTTCCCAACACAGAGAGTCAGGATATCTGTTCCCAGCGCAGAGAGCCGGGATATCTGTTTCCAACACCAGCAGCCGGGATATCTGTTCTCAGCACAGAGAGCCAGGATATCTGCACCCAGCACAGAAAGTCGGGATATCTGTTCCCATGCACAGAGAGCCAGGATATCTGTTCCCAGCACAGAGAGTCGAGACTTCTGCTCCCAGCACATAGAGTCGGGATATCTGCTCCCAGCGCAGAGAGCCGGGATATCTGTTCCCAGCACAGTGAGCTGGGATATCTGCTCTCAGCAGAGAGAGCTGGGATATCTGCTCCCAGCGCAGAGAGCCAGGATATCAGCTTCCAGTGCAGAGAGTCGGGATATCTGTTCCCAGTACAGAAAGCCGGGATGTCTGTACCCAGCGCAAAGAGTCGGGATGTCTGTTCCCAGCACAGTGAGCTGGGATATCTGCTCCCAGCAGAGAGAGCTGGGATATCTGCTCCCAGCGCAGAGAGCCAGGATATTAGCTTCCAGCGCAGAGAGTCGGGATATCTGTTCCCAGCACAGAGAGCCAGGATATCTGCTCCCAGCACCAGCAACGGGGATATCTGCTCCCAGCACAGAGAGCCGGAATATCTGCTCCAGGCACAGAGAGCCGGAATATCTGTTCCCAGCGCAATGAGCGAGGATATCTGCTCGCAGCGCAGAGAGAAGGGATATCTGTTCCCACTGCAGTGAGCCGGGATATCTGTTCCCAGCGCAGAGAGCAGGGATATCTGTTCCCAGCACAGTGAGCTGGGATATCTGCCCCCAGCACAGAGAGCCGGGATATCGGTTCCCACTGCAGTGAGCCAGATTATCTGCTCCCATCGCAGTGAGCCAGGATATCTGCTCGCAGCGCAGTGAGACGCGATATCTGTTCCCAGCGCAGTGAGCCAGGATATCTGCACCCAGCGCAGTGAGCCGGGATATCTGCTCCCAGCACAGTGAGCCGGGATATCTGCTTCCAGCGCAGAAGGTCGGGATATCTGCTCCCAGCACAGAGAGCAGGGATATCTGTTCCCAGCGCAGAGAGCCAGGATATCTGCTCCCAGCGCAGTGAGCCGGGATATCTGCCCCCAGCACAGAGAGCCGGGATATCGGTTCCCAGCACAGAGAGCCAGGCTATCTGCTCCCAGCACAGAGAGCCGGGATATTTGCTCCCAGCACAGAGAGCCAGGATATCTGCTCCCAGCACAGTGAGCGGGGATATCTGCTCCCAACGCAGAGAGCCAGGATATCTGCCCCCAGCACAGAAAGTCGGGATATCTGTTCCCATGCACAGAGAGCCAGGATATCTGTTCCCAGCACAGAGAGTCGAGACATCTGCTCCCAGCACATAGAGTCGGGATATCTGCTACCAGCGCAGAGAGCCGGGATATCTGTTCCCAGCACAGTGAGCTGGGATATCTGCTCCCAGCAGAGAGAGTTGGGATATCTGCTCCCAGCGCAGAGAGCCAGGATATCAGCTTCCAGTGCAGAGAGTCGGGATATCTGTTCCCAGTACAGAAAGCCGGGATGTCTGTACCCAGCGCAAAGAGTCGGGATGTCTGTTCCCAGCACAGTGAGCTGGGATATCTGCTCCCAGCAGAGAGAGCTGGGATATCTGCTCCCAGCGCAGAGAGCCAGGATATCAGCTTCCAGCGCAGAGAGTCGGGATATCTGTTCCCAGCACAGAGAGCCAGGATATCTGCTCCCAGCACCAGCAACGGGGATATCTGCTCCCAGCACAGAGAGCCGGAATATCTGCTCCAGGCACAGAGAGCCTGAATATCTGTTCCCAGCGCAATGAGCGAGGATATCTGCTCGCAGCGCAGAGAGAAGGGATATCTGTTTCCAGCGCAGTAAGCCGGGATATCTGCTCCTAGCACAGAGAGCTGGGATATCTGTTCCCACTGCAGTGAGCCAGGATATCTGTTCCCAGCGCAGAGAGCAGGGATATCTGTTCCCAGCACAGTGAGCCGGGATATCTGCCCCCAGCACAGAGAGCCGGGATATCGGTTCCCACTGCAGTGAGCCAGATTATCTGCTCCCATCGCAGTGAGCCAGGATACCTGCTCCCAGCGCAGTGAGACGCGATATCTGTTCCCAGCGCAGTGAGCCGGGATATCTGCTCCCAGCACAGTGAGCCGGGATATCTGCTTCCAGCGCAGAAGTTCGGGATATCTGCTCCCAGCACAGAGAACAGGGATATCTGTTCCCAGCGCAGAGAGCCAGGATATCTGCTCCCAGCGCAGTGAGCCGGGATATCTGTTCCCAGCACAGAGAGCTGGGATATCGGTTCCCAGCACAGAGAGCCAGGCTATCTGCTCCCAGCACCGAGAGCCGGGATATTTGCTCCCAGCACAGAGAGCCAGGATATCTGCTCCCAGCGCAGTGAGCGAGGATATCTGCTCCCAGCACAGTGAGCGGGGATATCTGCTCCCAACGCAGAGAGCCAGGATATCTGCCCCCAGCACAGAGAGCCGGGATATCTATTCCCAGAGCAGAGAGCCAGGATATCTGCTCCCAGCGCAGTGAGCAGGGATATCTGTTCCCAGCACAGAGAGCCAGGATATCTGCTCCCAGCACAGAGCCAAGATATCTGCTCCCAGCACAGAGAGCCGGGATATCTCCTTCAAGTACAGAGAGCCGGGATATCTGCTCCCAGCACAGTGAGCCGGGATATCTGCTCCTAGCGCAGTGAGCCGGGATATCTGCTCCCAGGACAGAGAGCTGGGATATCTGCTCCCAGCGCAGTGAGCGAGGATATCTGCTCCCAGCACAGAGAGCCGGGATATCTGCTCCCAGCACAGAGAGCCGGCATATCTGCTCCCAGCGCAGAGAGCCGGGATATCTGTTCCCAGCGCAGAGAGCCAGGATATCTGCTCCCAACGCAGTGAGCCGGGATATCTGCTCCCAGCACAGAGAGCCAGGCTATCTGCTCCCTGCACAGAGAGCCGGGATATCTGCTCCCAGCGCAGTGAGCCAGGATATCTGCACCCAGCACAGAGAGCCAGGATATCTGCTCCCAGCACAGAGTCGGTATATCTGCTCCCAGCGCAGTGAGCAAGGATATCTTCTCCCAGCACAGAGAGCCGGGATATCTGCTCCCAGCACAGAGAGCCGGGATATCTGCTCCCATCGCAGTGAGCGGGATATCTGTTCCGAGCGCAGAGAGCCAGGATATCTGCTCCCAGCGCAGTGAGCCGGGATATCTGCTCCCAGCACAGAGAGCCAGGCTATCTGCTCCCTGCACAGTGAACCGGGATATCTGCTCCCAACGCAGAGAGCCAGGATATCTGCCACCAGCACAGAGAGCCAGGATATCTGCTCCCAGCACAGAGAGCCGGGATACCTGCTCTCAGCACAGAGAGCCAGGATATCTGCTCCCAGCACAGAGAGCCGGGATATCTGCTCCCAGCACAGAGAGCCAGGATATCTGCTCCCAGCACAGAGAGCCGGGATATCTGCTCTCAGCACAGAGAGCCAGGATATCTGCTCCCAGCACAGTGAGCCGGGATATCTGCTCCCAGCGCAGTGAGCCGGCATATCTGCTCCCAGCACAGAGAGCCAGGATATCTGCCCCCAGCACAGAGAGCCAGGATATCTGTTCCCAGCACCAGCAACGGGGATATCTGCTCCCAGCTCAGAGAGTCGGGATATCTGCTCCCAGCACCAGCAGCTATAAACAGGCTGGGAGGAGGATCTGACAGCAATTCTACTCTCCTCCCAACTGAGGTCCATTAAAAATAATGAATTATTTGATTGATGTAACAGAAGCTTTGTCAGAATAGAACATGTACATTGAGGAATAATACAGTAAATTTAGTTGGTGTGAACTTGTAGAAAGTATTGAAGGACTTCAGAAGAATCTGCTTGCAAAAATGAGAGGCCATTGTGTAAATGGAAACATGGTATTGCAGATAAAGAGATGAGTGAATGGCAAAGTGACAAGTGTCAGCAAACAGATAATTCAAAAAGTAAATTGGAGTGGGCTATTGATATGTAGTCATAAAGTCATAGAGTCATAGAGATGTACAGCACAGAAACAGACCCTTTGGTCCAACCCGTCCATGCCGACAAGATATCCCAACCCAATCTAATCCCACCTGCCAGCACCCGGCCCATATCCCTCCAAACCCTTCCTATTCATATACCTATCCAAGTGCCTCTTAAATGTTGCAATTGTATTAGTCTCCACCACTTCCTCTGGCAGCTCATTCCATACACATACCACTCTCTGCGTGAAAACGTTGCCCCTTAGGTCTCGTTTATATCTTTTCCCTCTCACCCTCAACCTATGCCCTCTAGTTCTGGACTCCCTGACCCCAGGAAAAAGACTTTGTCTCTTTATCCTATCCATGCCCCTCATAATTTTGTAAACCTCTGTAGGTTCACCCCTCAGCCTCCGATGCTCCAGGGAAAACAGACCCAGCCTGTTCAGCCTCTCCCTATATCTCAAATCCTCCAACTCAGGCAACATCTTTGTAAATCTTTTCTGAACCTTTTCAAGTTTCACAACATCTTTCCGATAGGAAGGAGACCAGAATCGCGTGCAATATTCCAAAAGTGGCCTAACCAATGTCCTGTACAAATGCAACATGACCTCCCAACTCCTGTACTCAATATTCTGACCGATAAAGGAAAGCATACCAAACGCCTTCTTCACTACCCTATCTAGCTGTGATTCCACTTTCAAGGAGCTATGAACCTGCACTCCAAGGTCTCTTTGCTCAGCAACACTCCCTAGGACCTTACCATTAAGTGTATAAGTCCTGCTAAGATTTGCTTTCCCAAAATGCAGCACTTCACATTTATCTGAATTAAACTCCATCTGCCACTGCTCAGCCCATTGGCCCATCTGGTCCAGATCCTGTTGTAATCTGAGGTAAACCTCTTCGCTGTCCACCTCCAATTTTCGTGTCATTGCAAACTTACTAACTGTACCTCTTATGCTCACATCCAAATCATTTACATAAATGACAAAAAGTAGTGGACCCAGCACTGATCCTTGTGGCACTCCACTGGTCACAGGCCTCCAGTCTGAAAAACAACCCTTCACCACCACCCTCTGTCATCTACCTTTGTATCCAAATGGCTAGTTCTCCCTGTATTTCTTGCGATCTAACCTTGTTAACCTGTCTCTCATGGGGAACCTTGTTGAATGCCTTACTGAAGTCCATATAGATCACATCTACCGCTCTGCCCTCATCAATCCTCTTTGTTACTTCTTCAAAAAATGTAATTCTTTTGTGAGACATGATTTCCCATGCACAAAGCCATGTTGACTATCCCTAATCGGTCCATGCCTTTCAAAATATGTGTAAATCCTGTCCCTCAGGATTCCCTCTAACAACTTGTCCACCACCGACATCAGGCTCACTGGTCTATAGTTCCCTGGCTTGTCCTTACCCACATTTCTTAAACAGTGTACGTTAGCCAACCTTCAGTCTTCCGGCACATCACCTGTGACTATCGATGATACAAATATCTCAACAAGAGGCCCACAATCACTTCCCTTGCTTCCCACAGAGTTCTAAGGTACACCTGATCAGGTCCTGGGGATTTATCCACCTTTATGTGCTTCAAGACAGCCAGCACCTCCTCCTCTGTATATTGGACATTTTGCAAGGTTCATCATCTATTTCCCTACATTCTATATCTTCCATAACCTTTTCCACAGTAAATACTGATGCAAAATACTCATTTAGTATCTCCCCCATTTTCTGCGGCTCCACACAAAGGCTGCCTTGCTGATTTTTGATGGGCCCTATTCTCTCCCTAGTTACCCTTTTGTCCTTAATATATTTGTAAAAACCCTTTGCATTCTCCTTAACTCTATTTGCCAAAGCTATCTCATGTCCCCGTTTTGCCCTCCTGATTTCCCTCTTAAGTATACTCCTACTGCCTTTGTACTCTTCTAAGGATTCACTCGATCTATCCTGTCTATACCTGACATATGCTTCCTTCGTTTTCTTAACCAAATCCACAATTTCTTTAATATCAATATTTTAAAATGGGTAAATTTATAAAATTAAAACACCCATTTAGATGAAACCAGAATTTCAATTTATGTCAATAGGGAATGAATGCAAAAGCAATGAGATTATGGGCTAAATATTTAGAACCCTTTGAGTTTGGAAAGAAGATGGGGAGCTCTGAAAACTAACAGCAAGCAACAGGCTGGGCTGAGGATCTCACCTACTCTCCTCCCAACTGAAGTGAATTAACATGCCAGAAAGTTCATTAGTTGGGGTGGAGTGGAACATTTAAAAATGGTGCATTGATTTCAGAATTTGTTTCTTTCAGATCAGCTGAAGGGAGCCAGGGCACAGTGAGACAGACTCAAGGCCACACCAGAGCATCATCCCAGCCTCATTAGAAGGCCATTGGAACAAAGAAGGTCTCTGCTCTTCATAGGTGGGAACATGGGATTCCAGCATTCCCGTTTGGAAGATGATGAACACTCCCTGCCAAAATTGGACATGACTAACAAGGACAATCGGTGGCTCCAAGTCCAAAAGACAGGCTGCAGTTGGTGTTGGAGGCAATACCAATTAGACTCTGGGCCTCATGGTAACAAGTGACAACAGAAAGGGAAGAACCTCAGGTCTCAGTTGAGCATGGGAGAGGAAACAGGGCAGAGGGGCAATGAATTTCACCTCTATGGCTGGATTCTCTCAAGTACTCAGCAACAATGTGGCCACAAGATATTCCCGTGCACAGTCAATAACGTCTATCAATAAGAGAGGCTTCCAGTCCCTCGTCGCTGAATGGAGTATGATCAAAACAAGAGTTTTCGCCTTGTCTGTGCTTACTTTCCTGGCAACTCCTGTGACGCCTTTAAGCTTTACCTAGACCTCCACTTCAAATCTCAAAGTATGTGGCTTGACTTGAGAGAAGACATTGGGCCTCAAGGGCTGAGTTTTGTTGTTTTATTGCTTTGTATTACCGTATATACTCGAGTAATAGTCGATCTCATGTAAATGTCAACCCTGTAATCACCTGGCCAAATCACCTGGAATTGCCCATATATCTTATGTAAACGTTGACCCGAGGTCTTCACAGATAACAGATCACTGTTTATGAGTCAGTGTGCTGCCGTCACGTCCGGTTTCGGCTTTTCAGTTGGCTAGTTGTTCCGCTCTGCTCTCAGTCTTCCAGTCCGCTGGCTGTTGAGTTCTGCTCCCGGGCTGCAGAATTACCATAATTTGTTGTTTTTTTTTAATCTTTATTTGTTTAGAGATCAATTGGGCTTCTGCTGTGAATTTTGACAGGCATGAATTTCAGCCCCTCAAAAGTCCATATAATATTAATCCCATAAATTTAATCTTAAAAAGTAGTTAAAAACATTTGACTATTACTCAAGTATATACGGTAGTTTTCTTGCGTCTTCATCGGAGCGAGACCTGCCAAGATCTTTTGCCTCATGGATACTCGTCAATGGAATGACAGCCTTTTAAATATTAAAGGCATTGAGGGGCATAACAACAAAGTAGGAATATAGCACTGAGATAGAGGATCAGATCATATAGAAGGGTGAAGCAAACCTGAAGGCCCAAATGGCATACTCCTGCTCCTAGTTTCTATGTTTCTTTGGATTGTAAACTCTTCCCAACAGCAATAAAGAGTTTCCTCATCAGAAAGTCTTAACTCCAATTTACCTTTTACCAGAAACTTGTTTCCGAACCAAGAGAAGCCTGATTCCTGTTTCCTTCCTTCATGGTGGAAATAGCAAAGTCACCTCTGGAAAATTGTGTGTAATTTTGTGCCATACATTTGAGGGGATACAACAGTGCTGAAGAAACCTGCAATACTGATTAATCAGCTTAATGCCAAGGCCTACTTATCGGGAAAGACAGGAGAAACCAGTCATCTTAGCTCTGAAGATTGGGGAAGGGGTGGAAGAGATTTGACTGAAGTGTTCAAAATGATGAAAAAATAGATTAAATAAACATAAATTACTACTATTAAGAGGCATAAAGTCATGGAAGAGGCATATGCAGGCAGGTTTGGGTGACATCATTCTGTCCTATTCTGGGTAAGGATGATCTTTGACCTCCAGGGCCTTTGATCGCTGCTATTTTTATGGAACTCCACTTTGGACATGACCATTTTGGGAAATTACTGCAAATAAATGGTAAGCAAATCGATCGAACTGCCAGACCAAGTTCCCTTCACCTTCTTCTGGCAGTTGGATATACTGGAAGATTAGCAATTTAGCCATTTTGTCAGAGCAGGGAGCGAGGGAATTGGTCAGACCAGGAGATCCTGTTGTTAGGTTGTATCTCATTTTCTGCCGTTAACTCAGGTTAGCTCAGGCAGGATTGCGCCAGGGAATCAACTCATTGCCTCTGGAGTCTTTTGATGTCTTGATAAATGTTACTAGTCCTCTCTGAAAGAATTGGAATACAGGGGATCCCCCATTTACAAAGGCTTGATATATGAACACTCAAACTCATGAACATGATCCGAAAGGAATTTAGTTTTAAATAACTGATACAAGAACATTTCCTGTGCTGATGAATGGCTGCTTTATGCTGTCCTGCCTTGTGTTCTGACTTGCAAATGGATTCAGGAACAGAACTCATTCGCAACCTGGGGACTGCCTGTATGTGATTTGGCCATGGTCTGTCCATGTTCAGCATCTCCTTTCTATTTATTTTCAGTATTGTGCTCCTCATCCATCTAACTGGAAAATGCACATAACTTACTTCCAGGCCTTTGCCAAAACTGTTCTGCATATATTAGTGAATGTTAAGAGTTACTGGAGTAATTTGTAATGTAATGTTTCCTTTTCCTTCCACACAGGGTACCTACCAAAGGGCACTTGAGACCATGATTTAACTCAACATGAGGGTCCAGTCACATTCCTTCCATGGAACAGCCCATTGGTGCATCAACATGTTCTGCTCCCTTTCTGTCATCACCAACATTTCAATTAGAACAACATTTAGTGCAGAAAACACTACACATTTCTTTAAAACCGATCCATCACTATTCCAAATGATTATAAACTGGCAATGTTTCTGAACTTGACTAGGACCTCAGGGATTGCGGAGAGAATTTTTTCTTATCACTGCATGGATCTGGTGAAGCAGATCATCCATAGGACTCATCTGAGACTTAACCAGTTCACTTTCATTTTATTCTCATCCATCTCATGGAGTTATGAATTTATCACACAAGGTTCATACGCTACCATGAATCCAGACATTGGTGAGCAAGTAGCAGAGAAGCAAATAACAATAAAAGCATCCAGACATTCAAAAAGACACATCACTGATGTCGTACCTTAGTTGGCCAATGGGTGACCTAGATGCCAGATAATGGTGAGGATGAGTTGCATCGGTGGGAGTAAGGTAGGCAGCGTTTCAGATGGGAAAACCAGGAAGCAGGATTGATTGTGGTAAGAAGGTAAGCTTGGGTAAGCTTGGCAGAGGTGAACAGAAGTATTCTCTCTCCTCCTAGCCCACAAGCACCGCTGCATTTTCCTGCTAATCATGTCCTTGCCTCCCTTCAGCTACAATTTCTTTCCAATCAAGCAACACAGGTTAAATCTGAGATCACATAAAAGCACTATTTCTTCAAATTAAACTTAGTTTCAATATCATGTTGAATCATTAAGCAGCTCCGATCTGAGTGCCAGCTCATTGTCCACTGGCAAATGGATATTTCCCCTCAGAGAAGTGCTTTATAAATAGGTAATATTATAATGCCACGTTAAATACAATTTTCTGAACTTTCTCTAATGTAATAGAACTGACAGTCACTTCATTTTAAAATTCACTAACAGCAGTACAGAATGTTTTATTACTTTTGCTGTACTATTGTAGGTGTTCAAATTGCACAAAGTTGGCCTCAGGAATTGGGAGGGAGAGTGTTGAAATTGTCAGATGATACAAAATTGTGCGGTAGAAGTAATGTCGTGGAAGACTGCATCAAATTACACAACAAATATTGCACAGTGGGAGAATAAAATAACAACAGCAAAGCATAAGGGGTTCATAGGAAGTTAAGAAATGACTTAGGGCGCATGCCCGAAACGTCGATTTTCCTGCTCCTTGGATGCTGTCTGACCTGCTGCGCTTTTCCAGCAACACATTTTCAGCTCTGGTGTATATGAACCCTGCACAGGCAACTTAGGTCAAATGTTCTGTTTCTATCCTGCAGATTTTATACAATATATACCATAAACTGATATCCCAAAGAAGGTCAGAGCAAATGACAGCTAATAACATATTATATTAATGATGTTCAGGGGGAATATTCACTGCTCTCAGGTATTGCCATGAAGACACTGTTTAAGTCACACAGGTAATTTTAGTTTTACAGTGTATTGTATTTCACATGCGTATATTTCCTTCAATGTCTACCACCATTCAGCGACTGTTTTCGACCTCATAAGATGATAATTTTTTTCTGTGGGAGTCCCACACTGCCTAGGCAATCACTGCTACATGTGCTGCACAGGAAGACAGGGGCCTCTATTTGTTGTGGATTCTTTCCTCAACCTGCTGAGCATGAATTTCTACTCAACTCTTCTGAAGCTCTTCCACATAGTCAGCCTCCAGGGCTCCCACTTGTCAAGTGTCAATATTTCCTAGCTTGATATCTCGTTTGCTGGATTCCTTACATTGGGGTAACGGATCCTCAGGAAGTCATGACCTACTGACCAGTTTAACAGAAGCAAAGTCTAACAGTACAGGATAGCATCCAAGTGAAGAACATGGCTAGGCCAGGAAAGAACAGCATGGCTTAGCAATAAACGTATGCTGCTTGATTGAAAATACTTCAGTATCTCCAGGTTGGTGACCAAGTCCTGCGAAGAGATGCCAAGCGTATGTCTAAGGTGGCAAATACAGAACAGTTCAGCCTTTTCTTCTGCCCAGTATATGTTGTTTAGATCTCTCCATTGCAATGAGGATACAGACTTGGTAAACCTGCAGTTGTTTGACCATGCTGTGGATCTCAGAGTTCTGCTGTTCCACTGTCACTCCTGACCTTACGTATTCATGCTATCATGGGTACAACCACATTGACCAACTTTGGTAGGCAGCCACTTTTCTCCAGTGGTTTAACGTGACTGCCTCTGCTTACGTGGTCAAATACTCTGATGAGATCAGTGAAGATAATTTATAACGCTGTCCTCTGTTAATGACATTTTTCTTGCAGCTGTCAGATCATGTTACTTGCAAAGCTTTCAATTCTGAAACCACATTGGGATTCGGGATGGATGCTGCAAATGCTGGGGATCTAAAATAAAGACAGAAAGTACTGGTGAAACTCAGCAGATCTTCTGTCCAGAGTCAATCAAAGTGTATGCTTTGTAACCATTCTGAACAGTCATATCAGACTTGGATTGTTAATTCTGTTTCACTCTTCACAAATGCTGACAGACCTGCTGAGTTTCTCCAGCACTCTGTGTTTATTTCAGGATAGCTGCATCCAGCTAAGATTTGCAGTAATAGAGTTGTAGGGTCAAGCAGCATGGAAACAGCCCCTTCACTCCAGCTCAAAAAACACTTCTCACATGATGCTCAGTCGGGAGATCTCTCAATATTTGTTGCAATTGCCACAGTCAGCTTTTTTCCTACAATTGTTGTATCAGACATCTCCTCAGGCACTGTCCCCTTCCCCCAGTAGGGGCTACAGGAATCTTCATTTCCCACCTTGACCAGTTCAGACAGTATTAGATACAGCAGCTAGAACTTGGCTGGAACTTAAAGGAATTCAATCCAAATCTATGCAACCTGCTCTCAATTTAACCACTTTAGGCCCGTGTTCTTCTGGTGCGTCTTTAGCAGGACAACATATTGTTCCTGAGGTGCAGTGTTTGGTCAACACTATTCTAGCTAATACTATTTTAACCAAGTCCTTGCTCTTAATTTAGTGTAACATTCTATCCCTGTGATCAAAAGGAAAATACCAGATATTTCAGGGGAAAGTAAACTTCGTCAGTCATTATCAAAAAACCCTGAGCTTTTTCACTTCTGATTAGATCAATCTGTTGGTCATTTCTTTTCAAATCTTTTTATATAAATGCAGCATGATCTCATCAGTTCAGTTATGTCATCAAAATATTTTTCTTACAAAGTTGAACCCAAGTCACTGACTAAAAAATAGAGCACACGTTTAACAGCCCGATCATTTAGATGCACAACAAATGTAAGGGAAGCTCTTGATTCAGGTTAGACAGAGACTCAAAGCAAATTGGCCACTTTCCAGCAGGGATTGGGGGTACGGGGGAGACAGTGTGTTGGGGATGCCGATCACTATAAACAACAGGTTTCGTTGTGACTATTTAACTCAGCCATAACATTATTATCTTGCTTCTGGCTTTCCTGTCTAATGATGAGTTTGTGTGTGGTAATTCTGGCCACGTGAAAGCTTCTATTTAAAGAAGCACCAACAAGGGTTTGTTCCAGAGGCTTCAGAACGCGAAAGTATTAGGCACAACATGGCATGGCTGCCCACGTTAGCTGTATTTTCTCTAGAGATGGTGAGGGGACAGAGAAAATTGTTGGTCCCCGCAGACAGGAGGCAGACAGCAGCCTCACAATGCAAACTGGCTGGAGATGGCCAAAGCAGCCCAAAGTTGGATTCAGTGCAAGAGAATTGTGTGTCATGAGTAGGGACAGTGACTGTGTAACCCTCTCATGTACCAATTCTTACACTCTGAGTTTCCAGCATTTTCCTGCACAATGCTCCTCTGCTTATGGCTTTTTCCTTTGGTACCTCACATCACCAGCCGGACAGCTAACACTCATGCTGTCATCTTGTCACCATCTCAGACTCCTCCTTCACGGTTACCAATCAGAAATATTGTTATTTTGTGTTAAACATTCAATTTCTTGCACTCATAACTCCACTTTATCTCCATGTAGAAGAGGAAAGTGCAGAACTAAGGAAGAGACAAAAACACAGTGAGAACTACCTGCTTGGAGTGGAAAAGTAGACCATGGTAACAAAATGGAGATCAAGGTGGCAGAGTCTCCCACATACTCAATTTCAGAATTCTAAATGACATACATCCCAGAACAGTTAATGGTTCTGTGTTTTTATTACCCCACAGATGACATGTGACCATGTGAACATCAATGATAACTTTGAACCCTTTCCACTTCTCAGCCTGACTCATGAATTTCAAACATCACAGAGAAGCTAGTGAGGGAGGAAGCTGAGGAGTCCTTAGAGGGAGGCACACACTCTGAAGAAACATTGTTAGACAACTTGTGCACAGAAACACAGACCTGAGGATGGGGTTTCCATTCCACCAACCAGTCAAATCTGGTCAAGTAGGAAAAGAGTAGGCAAACAGGAGGCTAGACGAACACAGCAAGCCAGGCAGCATCAGGAGGTGGAGGTGTCAACATTTCGGGTATAACCCTTCTTCAGAAGAAGGGTTATACCTGAAATGTTGACTTCTCCACCTTCTGATGCTGTCTGGCTTGCTGTGTTCTTCCAGCCTCCTGTTTGTCTACTTTAGATTCTAGCTTCTGTAGTTTTTTTTTGTCTCTAACTAATTTGGAAAAGAATAGCTGCTCCAGTGAAACTGCCTCAACCTTTTTGGAGAAGCAAGGGAGTGGATCAAATTAAGTTTAATTAAATTAACCCAATCAAATTTAATCCAATTACAAACAATCAAATCATTGTTCTTGCCTCAGTAAATTCCCCAGTTTAACAACCAGAGATTCTTTTTTAATCACCTGCCACTCAAAGTGTCATAAAGTCATATAAGGGATGTAGGGGCATTCTTAAGAGGGAAATCAGGAGGGCTAGAAGGGGATATGAGATAGCCTTGACAGAGTGGTAGGAATAGGCCAAAGAAATTCTACAAATAAATTAAGAGCAAGAGAGCAACCTTTTTTTTAGGGGCAGCACAGGGGCTCAGCGGTTAGTATTACTACATCACAGCGCCAGGGACATGGGTTCGATTCCCGCTCCGGGTGACTGTCTGTGTGGAGTTTGCACATTCTTCCCGTGTCTGTGTGGGTTTTCTCCAGGTGCTCTGGTTTCTTCCCACAGTCCAAAAGGTGTGCCGATTAGGTGAACTGGCCACGCTAAATTACCCATAGTGTTAGGTACGTTAGTCAGGGGTAAATGTAGGAGAATGGGTCGGGGTGGATTACTCTTCGGAGGGTCAGTGTGGACTTGTTGGGCCTGTTTCCACACAGTAGGGAATCTAATCTAATCATTCACCACAGAAACAGGTAGACCCAGTCCATGCCGACCATAATTTCCAACTAAACTAGTCCTACTTGCCTGCGCTTGGCCCATATTCTTCCAAACATTTTTTTTCATTTACTTATACAAACGTCTTTCAAATAATATAACTGTACCCACATCCATCATGTCCTCTGGAAGTTCATTCCATACATGAACCACTCTGTGTAAAAAAAAGCCCCTCATGTCTTTATTAAATCTTACTCCTCACACCTTAAAAGTCTACCCCCTAATCTTGAAATCCTCCACCTTGAGGAAAAGACACCACCCAGTCACCTTATCTACACCCCTCATGATTTTATAAACCTCCACAAGGTCACCTCTCAACCTCCTTTGACAGTTGGTCTCTATGGCCCTCCATCAACTGGAGTCGGTCTATTTGTACTGACTCTATCACATTCTTACATAATTTTGCAAATGTCTACCAAGTCATCCTATAATCAGGAGTGTCCTAATTTTAAAAAAAGCCTTATTTGTATTTGTGTTTCCTTACACCTTATATAGGAACATTATCTCTTGTCTTTGTTTCATTCCCATGTTAGGTCTTAGAATTATTACTTTTTTAAACAAATATAAATGACCTTAGCAACACATGGCACTACCTTAAATATCTTTGCTACCTCGACCCAAAATTGCCCAAAACCTACAGCATCATGAATACTTCCATCCAGAACAAAATACCTACTGTCATTGTTTTCACAGCAATACAGCACCTCAGATGTTTTACAGAACGCTATGCACCAATGTTTAACCAATTGCCCCATTTTGTCAATATCTTATTGGTCTTCTGAAGAAATACCTATGCCTCCTAGGTGGGTACAATTGTGAATACCACTCACTCTGGATCAATATCCAAACAATTGCTGGACACAGGGAACAGAAACTGTCCCAGAACTGAAACATATGGACACCCAGACCAATTCCTACATTTATAAAATATGACTTGGAAGTGCCGTTGTTGGACTGGGGTGGACAAAGTTAGAAATCACACAACACCAGGCTATAGTCCAACAGGTTTAATTGGAAGCAGTAGCTTTCAGAGCACTGCTCTTTCTTCAGAAGGAGTTGGACTATAACCTGGTGTTGTGTGATTTTTTTTAACTTATAAAGTACTCCTGACATTTTGTTTTCTCTGGGCAGCTTGTTGAACTTCCAGGAAACCATATTTCCTTTTCACATCTTCCCTTGATTCTTACCTCAGATTGGCATAACTGACACTGAATGTTTGTCTTTACTTCCATTGATTCCTCATAGCACTGATCTATGTCTTGTCGTTTTCTTCCATTTAACTTTACCTATATCAAGCAGAACCTACTGGCTTGCAGCATCACTTAGCAAAATAGCCTGATTTTGAGCAGCTATGACATTTAATTTTCCTGCACAAGCCTTGAGATGGACATTGATTATGTTAGCCATTATCACCTAAATCATTCAACAATTTTACTGGCCATAAGTTGGTATGCAGTCCCCATTCAGAGCACTGTCTCAAGAGCTTTCCCAAACTTTGGCTTCTATCCTCACCATATTAAGAAAATAACCAGAGACCAAATGACCCGTTATTGTATTGTCGAGAAATGTTGCTTGATTCTGCCACACACTGAGGAAGTGTTTGTAACTTTGTCGACTGCATTGATTTCTCAATCATTGTTTAATAAGTGGTGACTTCAGGCTGAGATATTACTTGACCACTGAGACCAACTCCTTGTATTATTTATCTTTAGAATGAACAGGTTCAATCGGATTCTGTAATTGGATAAACTCTCTTTTTGGTAATAATTGCAAGTGTGTTTGTTTCAAAAATAAAAATTATACTCTTTCAAAACACTGCAGTTCAATGCTATTCAATATTCTAAATTTTTTGAACTAATATCATCATGACATGAAAAATCTCAGTGACAAAATAGATCACTATCTATTAATCAAGAATATTAGTATTTAATATTTTATCAGTGCAATGTTCTTTACATGTAATGCCAAGCAAATACTAACTAACTGCTTTATTTCCACTCCTCCAATAAAGTTGCAAAGAATAAGATAGAATGCATAAGAAGATGATGCAGTGGTCATTGCCTTAGAATACTTATTCTCATGAAGAAATGATCTAGTGATCAGTTAACAATAGGCAAGTATCATGCCTGACACCGACTCAACCTATTGTTACAAATAAGGACATATGGAAAAGAGCTTTGAGGAGATGATTAGTAGTTGAGAATTATTATTGCTTTCCAGGATGCTTCAGAATAGTGATTGGCTATCACTGATGAATGAGGGGCTGGCTCACCTTTGGTGTTGGCTAACTAATGTCAGTTGCATGTTATACTCAACAGGATTTCTGCTGGCCTTGAGGGAGAAAAGAGTAGGCATACTGCAGGAAACAACTGAGGTGGGAGAATTCATTTTGGTGTACAAAGAAGAATATCAAAGGTAGAGCTGAGAAAATGGTTGAGTAAATTGTTGGTTGCATAAGATAGGTTTGAAAGTGCAACTGCCTGTCAGCGAAGGATTTTCTCCAGTGATGGTTTTGGAAGGAAAGAGAGCTAGGAAAGGACTTATGATAATGGTTGGTTAGAGAGGCAAGGAAAACATCAGAAATGGTATTGTCAGTACTGTTTCAAGACCAGAAGAGGAGAGGCCAAAGAAGAAAAGCCAGTGTGAGGTGTTACAGGTGATTGCAAGAGTAAGATAAAAAAAATTACATGACTGTTTAGGGAGGCAAAGAGGGAAGTGAATTGTGAGAAGTGAGGACCTGCAGAGCTCCAATGAAAGTCTCTAAGGGTGAAGAGTTGCCCAGGGGAATGGAAGCAAAGGAGAGAAAATATATCAGAAAGAAATTTGGGGTGAGCTCGGGAGTAGACTAAAGTACGGCACCACTCCCCACCTCTTCCTCCGCTACATTGATGACCGCATTGGCGCCACCTCGTGCTCCCGCGAGGAGGTTGAGCAATTCATCAACTTCACCAACACATTCCACCCTGACCTTAAATTTACCTGGACCATCTCTGACACCTCCCTCCCCTTCCTGGACCTCTCCATCTCCATTAATGACGACCGACTTGACACTGACATTTTTTACAAACCCACCGACTCCCACGGCTACCTGGATTACACCTCTTCCCACCCTATCTCTTGCAAAAATGCCATCCCATATTCCCAATTCCTCCGCCTCCACCGTATCTGCTCCCAGGAGGACCAGTTCCACCACAGAACACACCAGATGGCCTCCTTCTTTAGAGACCGCAATTTCCCTTCCCACGTGGTTAAAGGTGCCCTCCAACGCATCTCATCCACATCCCGCACCTCCGCCCTCAGACCCCACCCCTCCAACCGTAACAAGGACAGAATGCCCCTGGTGCTCACCTTCCACCCTACAAACCTCCGCATAAACCAAATCATCCTCCGACATTTCCGCCACCTCCAAAAAGATCCAACAACATGGATATATTTCCCTCCCCATCCCTTTCCGCCTTCCGCAAAGACCGTTCCCTCCGTGACTACCTGATGAGGTCCACGCCCCCCTACGACCCACCCTCACATCCTGGCACTTTCCCCTGCCACTGCAGGAACTGTAAAACCTGTGCCCACACCTCCTCCCTCACCTCTATCCAAGACCCTAAAGGAGGCTTCCATATCCATCAAAATTTTACCTGCACATCCACTAATATCATTTATTGTATCCGTTGCTCCCGATGCGGTCTCCTCTACATTGGGGAGACTGGGCGCCTCCTAGCAGAGCGCTTTAGGGAACATCTCCGAGACACCCGCACCAATCAACCAAACCGCCCCGTGGCCCAACATTTCAACTCCCCCTCTCACTCTGCCGAGGACATGGAGGTCCTGGGCCTCCTTCACCGCCGCTCCCTCACCACTAGACGCTTGGAGGAAGAATGCCTCATCCTCCACCTCGGAACACTTCAACCCCAGGGCATCAATGTGGACTTCAACAGCTTCCTCATTTCCCCTTCCCCCACCTCATCCTAGTTTCAAACTTCCAGTCCCCTTGACTTGTCCGGACTTGTCCGACCTGCCTAGCTCCTTTTCCACCTATCCACTCCACCCTCTCCTCCCTGACCTATCACCTTCATCTCCTCCCCCACTCACCTATTGTACTCTATGCTACTCTATCCCCACCCCCACCCTCCTCTAGCTTATCTCTCCACGCTTCAGGCTCTCTGCCTTTATTCCTGATGAAGGGCTTTTGCCCAAAACATCGATTTTGCTGAAGCTCCTCGATGCCGCCTGAATTGCTGTGCTCTTCCAGCACCATTGATCCAGAATCTGGTTTCCAGCATCTGCAGTCATTGTTTTTACCTTAAAGTACTTTAAGGGTTGGCACAGAGTGAGTTGTTTGGTGGAAAAGGTACTACAGTAGTAATAGAAGAAATGATAATTTAGTGTTCCCAATCATTAAACATTAGAAAGATAAATGGTTTGTAATGTTTTATAATTCTCGCTTTTCAGTTTTCTATTGATATTTCAAGAAAATGGTCTTTAGTTTTTGCATAGCCTTAATTAATTAGTATGCCTTTGAATTCCTCTGTAGATTTGAATGAGATGGCTACACTATAAGAAGGAAGATTTGCATAATGTAAGGTGGTGTTCAATGAAAATTGTCTTACTAGAATCCAACTATAACAACAGGTATAATTAGCATGGAAGCATTAGCCAACCTTTAATGAATCTTTACGATGAAATTCAATAAATTATGCCAGAAGAATTCCAGACAAGCAGCAAGAAATAGAACTCAGTCTCATTACAACCAACTTTTGTAAAAACAGAACATAATGCTGTAATTGTCCTTCCTGGAAAGTTAAAAAAAGAAAAAAGTTGCCACTTTAAACCACACGAGAGACAGCTGGAAAGATTTAAAACCACACCTTGACTTTATTTAATCTTATTTTACAAAGCTACAAGGATAATAAAAATTACCATAGCAACAAGGTACATCTTTCTCTAAAACCTTTATTCAGTTGAAAATGCAGCTTTCATTCCGAAATGAAAAGATTTACTGGACTATATTCTGCATGGCAATCGGCTAAAATAGAACAGTCATTGTTTTAAAAGACTGGCTAAGACCTATCCCACAAGCCCTCTCCTTTTACCCTTCACCTGATTAATCCTTAGACATGTTAGTATACTAGGGTGGAGCAGAAAATGGGTTAATTTGAATGGAGCATTCATCCTGAGATTGGTTCTTTTCGAGAGATGGGAGGTGAGAGGCAGGGGTAGTCACAGGGCAGTTGAGGTTCACCAAACCCAAAGACCATCCTGTAAGCTTTTGGGAAAGGAACCAATTGCCTTCTGCAAACGGTTTCACCCACAAATAAAGCTAAAGTGCCAATGACATTGATAGACATCTCAATAACAGCACTTCAGTTGGTCATAAATATAAGCTGAAGGTACAGCGTATCTACAAGAACAATGAACATAGGCATTTTATTAGTTCTGATCCTTCTCAAGCTGTATTCCCATCTTAAGAAATAAATCTGAATGAAGCAGGCGGAGATTAGTGTCAAATGTAACGAAGCAAGATTGGGATATTTATGACAAAGTTTCAATCACAGCTGACCAGTTAACTATAAAGAACTATGTGCTCTTGGCCTAGACATAGGTAGGATGTTGCTTTGTGTGGGGTGTTCTAGAATGAAAAGTCATAGTTTTAGGATAAAGGTAGCTGAAAAATGTGTTGCTGGAAAAGCGCAGCAGGTCAGGCAGCATCCAAGGAGCAGGAGAATCGACATTTTGGGCATAAGCCCTCCTTCAGGAAAGAAGGCCTTATGCCCGAAACGTTGATTCTCCTGCTCCTTGGATGCTGCCTGACCTGCTGCGCTTTTCCAGCAACACATTTTTCAGCTCTGATCTCCAGCATCTGCAGTCCTCACTTTCTCCTTAGGATAAAGGTAGCGGATTTAAAACAGAGATAAAGGGAAATTATTTCTGTCAAAGAGCTGTGAATCTGTGGAATTCACTACCCCAAAGTGTAGTGGATGCTGGAACATTGTGTAAATTTAAGGAGGCAATAGACAAATTGTGAATTAGTAATGGGTTGGCGTATGCAAAGTGGGCAGGAAAGTGGAACTGAGGGCCACAATGAGAGCAGCCATGATCATATCGAATGGCAAAGCAAGCTCAAAGAGCTGAATAGCACTGAAAATGTGTTGCTGGAAAAGCGCAGTAGGTCAGGCAGCATCCAAGGAGCAGGAGAATTGACGTTTCGGGCATTGCCCCTTCCTGAAGAAGGACTCATGCCCGAAATGTCGATTCTCCTGCTCCTTGAATGCTGCCTGACCTGCTGCGCTTTTCCAGCTACACATTTTCAGCTCTGATCTCCAGCATCTGCAGACCTCATTTTCTCCTCAAAGACCTGAATAGCCTACTCCTGCTCGGAGTTCTTAGGTTTTGCCAACCTCAAACTTATCCTTAGCTACTTCACAAATTGTCATTGACCATATACCAGTGAGACATTCAGAATCCTCTCAGATGCATTGCAACAATCAATAAACAGGACACAGATTCCCTTAATCTGCTGGACTTCCTGAGCAATTCTACCAGTCATTGGCTTTAAATCCAGTGGGAAAGCACTGGAACTCTTGATCCTTCAAACATCAGAATCCATGCTGTACTTCATACCCTCCATTTCCCATCGCATGTGATACACCTAATAAGGGGAGAGAGCCCTCTATTCCCCCCTTTAGAAAGCTATGTTGTAAAGGGGCAGAGCCAGGACAGTGACTCTTTAAGGTGAAGGTCCAATTCCTGTATCAGTTAGAACAAGGTTTTACATATAGGAGGCCAGAATACTCTGAGATGAGGCATTTACCTGGGTGGTTGGGGGTCCAACCAGTAAGGCCAAGGACAAAGAAGCAGCTTGAACCACCACAGAGCCCTCAGGTGTCTGTCCCATTGTCCAGGTCTGCCCTTTGTCCAGGGTCAAGGATGGACATATGGATCAGGGTGAAGACGGAGCATGCGCACACACACGCGCACACAAGCACACACTCCTCTCTCCGTCCCTCCAATGGTTAGTGGGTCTAGTACAACTTGCATCTAGTTATCCACTGTGAGAGACTTAGCCAGGGCTTCCCTGGTTCTGCCTGAGCCAAGTGAGTGGGAGTCTCTGCATCCAAATCCACTCCCTTGAAATAATTTGCCTTTAAGGCAAACTGGATGCTCTCACAACAACCAAGACTTAATGCAACCCCCAATGAGTTTCAACCCCAAAACGTTAGGTAGGTGTCATTCCATTTGTCTCCACACCCTCAAGCAGATAATGAAAATGTTCCCTTCAATTGACTTGAATCATTTGTTCGTGGGGGAGGGCCTGGGAGGGAGGTGCTATATGTTCCACAGTGAGCAGTGTTACTGCAAATGGAAGGTCTTTCAGCAGCTTGCTGTGCAGTTTAATTTAATTAGGAATGGGGAGTTGTTCATTCTCCCATTTTTTAAAAATGCCATCCAAATCTAATGTCTCAACAAGAACTATTCATAACTAATACTGTCATAGGGGCGGAACCAGAAAACATGGTTACATTTGGCATTCAGAAACAATGGCAATTTCTTAAACTGATGTTATGACTCATTATCAGTCTCTTTTGTGGTAACACCCTGCTCGGCAATGCCCTATAAAATTAAAAGATGGCTAGAATGATGGATTCCTGGTGAAATGCAAGAACATTAACCTAAAGTCATGAAGTTAACCGTAAACAGAAAGAAATGTTAAAAGATAGACTAATACAGGTGTTTAGATGTGCTCATAATTAGCTATTCCAGTTTCAGATGCTGGTAAAGTGATGGCATCACTAACTATTAAAGTCAATGTGATTCAGTTGGAAAGAAGAGATCATAGTTTAGTTGTGTTATCAGTATTCAAATATACTGTGACAGATTTTTGAGATTGCTAATATAAAATTGCCAGCAAATTGTCAAAGAATTTGTAAATTTTTTAATGCTTTATTGCATGCACTTGAACATCACTGAAGGTGAATTTGAATACTTCAAAATCATTCCATTCTGGTTTCCCTTCTTAGAATTACACATTTCAACACACACACTAGCTAGCTTCATTTTATTTCTATTGCTCTTACGGACCTAGCCATTTACTTTTTCCTCCTCACCAGCTTTACCTTTCAATGACCTCAGTCTGACCTCAGACAGGCTCTCTCACTTTCTAACCGTCTCTCTCTTCTGCTCTCCTTACTCTGCATGTTCTTCTTATACCAAGGGACCACCAAGAAGAAGATGATTTCTTCATTTAGTTTGCCTTCTTTCTTACATTTTGAACTTGAATTAAAAGAAAAAAGCTCCTGCACAATACCTCCAGGGGTTAAGTCACTGTCAGCTGTATTAGCCTTTTACTCATGTCAGACAGTAAGTTTGACCTATGGAGACAAAATAAATTCAGAAATGACGGCTGCTATTTTATTGAAATACAAATGTAATTTATTTTAAAAAAGGTTAATGACTTTCTGGCAGCGAATTTGAAGTAATAAATTTAATGTTGAATTCTGCTGAGGCTCACAAGCTGCTCTCATGCTTTATGGCTTATATGAACCTCTCGATTGAATTAGTCCCTTTGTAACTCAATGCTAGCTATCTGTGACCTTATATTTACATTAACACAATGTTACTGTATCAGCAATAATCAGAAACATATGACCCATCTCCCACCACAAGCAGCATGTCATGAATACCTGATATATGTCCCTTTCATAGCAGAAGAAGTAGATCATTGTGACAATTTCTACTCAGAGGCTGCTGTAACTATTTTCTTGTAATAACAAAGTCTCTCACACACATAGCTTATCTTTTGGGGAAAATGCTCATTTTGTATCAATTTGAAGGCAGATGAGGAACAAGTTTAGCCAATTATCACCCCATCAGTCTATTCGCAAACATCAGTAAAGTAATGGTAGGTGTCATCAACAGTGCTATCAAGCACAAATACTGAAGCAGTTCATGTCTAAATGCAGAAAGACCTGGACAATATCCAGTTATGGGCTGATAATTGACAAGTAACAAGTACAAACTCAGTGCCAACCTCTAACAAGAGAGAAAGAAACGGTCACCTCTTGATGTTCGCTGGTGGTACCCACCACTATCAATATCCTGAGGGGTACCATCCATTAGAAACTGAACTGGACTAGCCATATAAATATTGCAGTCGAGAGTGGGCTGTTGGAAAAGCACAGCAGGTCAGGCAGCAACTAAGGAACAGGAGAATTGACATTTTGGGCAAGAGCCCTTCAACAGGAATGGGGTCCTTCATCAAGAGTCTTTTCCTGGACTTATGCCTGGAACATCGATTCTCCTGCTCCTTGGATGCTGCTTGACCTGCTATGCTTTTCCAGCACCCTATTCTCGACTCTGATTTCCTGTACCAGCAGTCCTCACTTTCTCCATTTAAATAGTGCAGCTGGAAAAGATCAGAGGCTAGGAATCCTGCAGTGAATGAATCATCTCCTGAACACCCCCGCCCATCCCTACAAAGCCTTTCCATTAGTTACAGGGCACAAGTTGAGGAGTCTGATAGAATAGTCCCCGCTGGCCTGGATGGGTGCAGCTCCAACAACACTCAAGAAACTTGACACCATCTAGGATAAAGCAGCCGGTAAAGCAGCTTTGATTGGCACCAAATCCACAAGCGTGCACTCCCACCACCACTGAGGTTCAGAGGCAGCAATGCGTGCTATCTACAAGATGCACTGCAGAAATTTACTATAGTTCTTCACACAGCACCTTCCAAACCCACAACCATTCCCATCTCGAAGGACAAGGGCAGCAGATCCATGGGAAAACAGCACCTGCTATCTCCCCAGTAGCCTGACTTGGAATTAGATCACCATTCCTTCAGTGTAAGTGAACCACCTCTCCCTAGGACTTTTGAGCCCTCACTGCCTGAGGTTTACTGAAAGCAGGATTTAATGCTGCTTTACCGCTCCTGCTTTTTCACTCCAAACTGCAACAAAATTTCACCAGCAATTGGAATTTTGGCCTTTATTTCTCGGTCAGGTGAAGTTTAAAAACAAGAGAGTCTTATTATAACTGTATAGGATGTTGATGAGGCTGTTCCTGGAGTACTGTGCACAGTTACAATCCCATATTTAACAATGACTATCCTGGCATTCGCCACTGTTCAAAAGAAGATTCACTCACTAATTAGCCTGATTCTTCTAGTCTAATTAAAGCTGGACAGGTTAGGCCTTTATTCAATAGAGTTTCAGAAAATGAAAGGTGACCTTATTGAAAAATGTAAGATTCTGAGAGGGTTTGACAGGGTAAATGTTGAAAACATTTCCACTAATAGGGAAATCTCAAATTCAGCAATATAGAGAATCACTCATTTAAACTGAAGATGTGAAGGAAGGTCTTTTCCCAGTGGATACTGAATGTCTGTAACATATCTACTAGGAACACGAGGAGGCCATTCAGCCCCTTGAGCCTACTCTGTTATTCAATACAATTATGGCTCATGTCATCTCAGCCTCAACTCACTTTCTTGCCTGCTCTCCAATAACTCTATGAACCATTTAATAGATTTTTTTAATTATTAACTGCTCCTTAATTTTACTCAATGGCCCAGCATCTACTGCATTCTGGGATAGTCAATTCCACAAAGTCATGACCCTTTGACAGAAGTAATTTTTCTTCATATGTTTTAAAATCTGCTACCTCTTATCCTAAAACTATGACTTCTCTCATTCTAGATTTCCCCACAAGGAACCACCTTTCAATGTTTACTTTCTACTTCTCATTCTTTTAAACTCTAGCAAGTATCGACCTGAATTGCTCAATCTTACTTCATAAGACAAAGCCTTCCATTCAGAAATAAATCTAGTGTAACTCCTTTGCACTGTTCAATAAAAATACATCCCTCCTCAAATCAGCAGACCAAACTTACACACAGTATTCCAGATGTAGTCTCACTAATGCTTTATACAGTTGGAGCAACACTTCGCGACTTTTATATTCCAATCCTTGAAGCAATAAATGTCAAAATTCCATTAGCCTTCTTTATTACCTGCTCTACCTGCATGCTAGTTTTCCGCAACTCATGTACAAAGATACCCAGAACATTCTGCACTGAAGAACTCTGTAGTTTCTCTCCATGTAGATCATAAGTTACCTTTCTATTCCTCTGACCAAAATGGATAACCACATTTATAAACTTCATCTGCCAAATTTTGGTAATTCACCTCACCCAACCATATCCATTTGTAAATTTCTTAAAACTTACTTTTTCATTTATTTTTAAGGGGATTTGCAAGTTTAGCTATGGTACTTTCTATCCCCACATCCAAGTCATAAATAAGGATTACATATAAGAGGATCATAGAATCCCTACATTGTGGAAGCAGGCCATTCAGCCTATTGAGTCCACATCAACCCTCCAAAGGGCCTCTCACCCAGATCCACCCCATCCTTGTAACCCTGTGTTTCCCATGGCTAACTCACCTGTACATCCCTGGACACTATGGGCAATTTAGCATGGCCATTCCATCTGCACATCTTTGGACTATGGGAGGAAATCAGAGCACCCCAAGGAAATCCATGCCGGCATGGGGAGAATGTGCAAACTCAACACAGACAGTTGCCATAGGCTGGAATCGAACTCGGATCCCTGCTGATCTGATTCAGCAGTGCTAACCACTGAGCCACTGTGCTGGATAGTTGGGGCCTAAGGACTGAACTCTATGGCACCTCAATACTTACATCATACCATCCAGAAAAAGGCCCATTTATCCTAATTCTCTGCTTTCTGCTGGTTAGTCAATTCTTTATCCAAGCTAATAAATTACCCCTAACCCACAGAGTTGTCTTGGCTAAATGACTGAAAATATTTAAACTGAAGGTTGATAGATTTTTGAAATATCAAAGAATTGACAACTATGTTAAGCAAGTATGAATAAAGAATTAAAGCCTGGAGTAGATGAGCCATAATTGTGTTGGATGGTGAGGCAGGTTTGAGGGACTCTGTCTCCCAGTCCTGCTCTGACTTCTTATGCAAATGTTGATGAAATGAAACCAGGAAATCTTCTTGAGTGCCAACCATCTCCATAATGACATAGCCTGCTCGGAGGTATGCTTAAGCTGACTTTTAGGTTAAATAGTCCTGATCAATGATGTCTTCTTTGATCTGGTTAAGTAAATGGATTTTTTACAGACTTTCAGAGTTCACTGAATGCTTTTAGCAAAGCTTTAACTCAAAAACCAAACTCTCTCCAGACTGGCATTACCACAGCAAGTGTAGACACCATATTTCCAACACAGCAAATCTATTGCTTCTGGGCTTTCCTCTTAATCTGTTAATATCTTAAAGTGTATTAGACTTAAATGTGCTTTAATTGCATCTGTCTCATTTTCTATGGTTAAGCTATCATACCTGAAACTACATGCAATGTAGTAAATTACATATTCACAACACTCATCACTTTTACCTGTTCAAATAGTGCTAATAACACCGATCTCCTCTTTTTGCATGACCTCTTTTCACATTCTTCATTTTCAGGTACTTGCACTCTAGTAATGTTGTCACCTAGTGTTATTCATTATATTAACCACATGGAGCTAACTGATAATCCTGACGGGCTGATTAATTTAGTTATGGAAATACAAAAAAAGGAATTCAGTTCTTGGGCATGTTATCTTCGTGCTCACATTTGTATGATAACTGCAACATTGAACCATAGTTTTGCAACTGACTTTGTACAAATTCTGTAGCATCAATGCATGGTGGAGGCTTTGGCATGTATTTTAAGAAACAATAGATAGATGGATGTATGTTCAAAATAAAATGTATGAAAACAATATGCATAGCATTATACAGTTAAAATCATTACATTGAATGTACAATAGCACAGTAACAGGCTATTTAGCCCAAACAGCCTGCGCTGGTGTTTATTCATCAGCCAAGTCATCCAGTTCCATTCTATCCACCTCATATCAACCTTTCCACATATCTTTATATTTTCTTTTCTCTCAAATGCTTTTCTGATTTCCACATGAAAACCTAAATTAGATGATATTCTGCTTCCACATTCTAATTCATTTCTGAGTAAATACATGTCTTCTCATGTCCTTGTTGGAACCATTACAATAACATTAGCATATATTTACACAGTGTCTATAATTTAGCAAATGTCTCAAGGTGTTTCTCAGGTGATTTATCAGATATTATTTGACATTGACAAGCTACAGAAGGAAATATTGGGTGAAATGAGCAAAAGCTTGTCCAAGGAGGTAGGTTTTAAAGAGTGTCTTAAAGGAGGAGAGAAGGATAGATGGAAGTGCAGAAGAGGTGGTGGGTTCATATTTCAGAGCTTAAAATCTTGGCAGTAGACTGCTATTTCTAAAAATAGAAAATGAATGAATTCCCATCAGAAATTCTTGGAGTATACCTTGTCAACCCCTTCTCTTTTACCAAATGACTATGTTCTATCTATCCCTGTAATACAGGCTGCCTTTCGTTTTAAAATAAATCTTTTATGGCACGTTATTAAATGTTACTGAAAATTCATGTACATTATATGACTTTTTGTTAACATAACCACTGATACAGAAATCAATTCAGTAAAGCATGACCTTCCTTTTCCAAAAAAAAAGCTGATTATTCCTGATTAGCTGATACCTAATCCAAGTGTTTGAAAATTTATTCCTCATTTCGGACTCCAGAGAGTTGGTTTTATGATTGAGTAAAAACTCAATTAGCACAAGCACATATCAAGAAACTGTAAGCACACTCTCCATGATTCGCCTTGCAGTGAAATTAGAGGACTGAAGATCATAAGAGATTTATCTGAGATTGCTCAGATTAAGAAATATCTTGCATTTATGAAACATCTTACACAGCCAAACACAAACTGGCCAAAGCATTTCATAATCCACAAAGCACTTTTTAAAATTGTAATTGTCATTGTAATGCAGGAAATGTCAGAGTAGAATTGTCAGAAGATTTTCCCTCAAAGAGCAGCTAAAATAGAAGATTGGCAGCTTAGCTACTTCAGTATCAAAGCAGAAGGTAACAAGGTCAAGTAGCACAGCTCCCTAGCAGACAGACTGTTTGCTTATAGTGAGATTTCTTTTCAGTTGCAGGTCTCAAATGTCAGGGCCAAGGCTTTCCAGGATCACATTCATTGCCAAGAGAATGTTATAGGGGTATCCACTGTGGTCAATGTTTCACATCGTTCTAACTGAAGTATTTTGCCCGATGCTCAATTGTGTCCTACAAAGAATATTTTTTATGTTTGATATCCAAATGTATCACTGTACTTTAAAAAGTCTAAAGTCAGGAATTCTTTTGCTTGATTTGGGGTGCAAACCTCTGCCTAAATCCAGAAAGCAATATTGCACATTATCATGAACCATGGATCCCCAAGTGAATATCATTGCATCGCTGAGTTTTAGTGAGCTTCATACAGTGCTAATGAGCTTCGTCATTTTAAAGGAATTGGTTTGCAGAATTATGGGGAGGTGATTTGGAGATGCTGGTGTCGGACTGGGTGTTCAAAGTGAAAAGTCACACAACACCAGTTTATAGTCCAACAGGTTTATTTGGAAGCACCAGCTTTCGGAGCACTGCTCCTTCATCAGGTGTTTGTGGAGTATAAGATCGTAGGGCACAGAATTAATAGCATAAGTTTACAGTGTGATGCAACTGAAATTACATTTGGAAAAGACCTGGATTGTCTGTTAAGTCTCTCATCTTTTAGAATGGGCATATTGGTTTCAGTTCTTTCATAAATAAATATTTTTTTAAAAGTTACATTCTCAAGTATGTCATAGAGTCATAGAGATGTACAAAATGGAAACAGACCCTTCGGTCCAACCCGTCCGTGCCGACCAGATATCCCAACCCAATCTAGTCCCACCTGCCAGCACCCGGCCCATATCTCTCCAAACCCTTCCTATTCATATTCCCATCCAAATGCCTCTTAAATGTTGCAATCGTTCTAGCCTCCACCACTTCCTCTGGCAGCTCATTCCATACACGTACCACCCTCTGCGTGAAACAGTTGCCCCTTAGGTGTCTTTAATATCTTTCCCCTCTCACCCCAAACCTATGCCCTCTAGTTCTGCACTCCCTGACCCCAGGGAAAAGACTTTGCCCATTTACCCGATCCATGACCCCCATAATTTTGTAAACCTCCATAAGGTTACCCCTTAGCCTCCGGCACTCCAGGGAAAACAGCCCCAGCCTGTTCAGCCTCTCCCTGTAGCTCAAGATCATGTTGTAATCTGAGGTAACCCTCTTCGCTGTCCACTACACCTCCAGTTTTGGTGTCATCTGCAAACTTACTAACTGTACCTCTTATGCTCGCATCCAAATCATTTAGGTAAATGATAAAAAGTAGATGAACCAGCACCGATCCTTGTGGCACTCCACTGGTCACAGGCCTCCAGACTGAAAAGCAACGTTCCACCATCAACCTCTGTCTTCTACCTTTGAGCCAGTTCTGTATCCAAATGGCTAGTTCTTCCTGTATTCCATAAGATCTAACTTTGCTAATCAGTCTCCCATGGGGAACCTTGTCGAACGCCTTACTGAAGTCCATATAGATCACATCTACTGCTCTGCCCTCATCAATCCTCTTTGTTACCTCTTCAAAAAACTCAATCAAGTTTGTGAGACATGATTTCCCATGCACAAAGCCATGTTGACTATCCCTAATCAGTCCTTGTCTTTCCAAATACATGAACATCTGTCCCTCAGGATTCCCTCCAACAACTTGCCCACCACTGAGGTCAGGCTCACCGGTCTATAGTTCCCTGACTTGTCTTTACCGCCCTTATTAAACAGTGGCACCACATTTACCAACCTCCAGTCTTCCGGCACCTTGTCTGTGACTATCGATGACACAACTATCTCAGCAATCACTTCCCTAGTTTCCCACAGAGTTCTCGGGTACACCTGAGGTCCTGGGGATTTATCCACCTTTACCCATTTCAAGACATCCAGCACTTCCTCCTCTGTAATCCGGACATTTTGCAAGTTGTCACCATCTATTTCCCTACAGTCTATATCTTCCATAGCTTTTTCCTACAGTAAATACTGATGCAAAATATTCATTCAGTATCTCCTCCATTTTCTGCGGCTCCACACAAAGGTCACCTTGCTGATCTTTGAGGCACCCTATTCTCTCCCCAGTTACACTTTTGTCCTTAATATATTTGCAAAAACCCTTTGGATTCTCCTTAATTCTATTTGCCAAAACTATCTCATGTCCCCATGTTGCCCTCCTGATTTCCCTCTTAAGTATACTCCTACTTCCTTTATACTCTTCGAAGGATTCACTCGATCTATCCTGTCTATACCTGACATATGCTTCATTCTTTTTCTTAACCAAACCCTCAATTTCTTTAGTCATCCAGCATTCCCTGTACCTACCAGCCTTTCCTTTCACCCTGACAGGAATATACTTTCTCTGGGTTCTTATTATCTCATTTCTGAAGGCTTCCCATTTTCCAGCCGTCCCTTTACCTGCGAAAGTTTTTGCCTAATACCGTCAAAATTGGCCTTTCTCCAATTTAGAACTTCAACTTTTAGATCTGGTCTATCCTTTTCCATCACTATTTTAACACTAATGGAATTATGGTCGCTGGCCCCAAAGTGCTTCCCCACTGACACCTCAGTCATCTGCCCTGCCTTATTTCCCAAGAGTAGTTCAAGTTTTGCACCTTCTCTAGTAGAAACATCCACATACTGAATCAGAAAATTGTCTTGTACACACCTAACAAATTCCTCTCCATCTAAACCTTTAACACTATGGCAGTCCCAGTCTATGTTTGCAAAGTTAAAATCCCCTACCATAACTACCCTATTATTCTTACAGATAGCTGAGATCTCCTTACAAGTTTGTTTCTCAATTTCCCTCTGACTATTAGGGGGTCTAGAATACAATCCCAATAAGGTGATCATCCCTTTCTTATTTCTCAGTTCCACCCAAAAAACTTCCCTGGATGTATTTCCGGGAATATCCTCCCTCAGCACAGCTGTAATGCTATCCCTTGTCAAAAATGCCACTCCCCCTCCTCTCTTGCCTCCCTTTCTATCCTTCTTGTAGCATTTGTATCCTGGAACATTAAGCTGCCAGTCCTGCCCATCCCTGAGTCACGTTTCTGTAGTTGCTATGATATCCCAGTCCCATGTTCCTAACCATGCCCTGAGTTCATCTGCCTTCTCTGTTAGGCCCTTTGCATTGAAATAAATGAAGTTTAATTTATTAGTCCTACCTTGTCCCTGCCTGCCCTGACTGTTTGACTCACTTCTGTTCTCAACTGTACCAGTCTCAGATTGATCTCTTTCCTTACTATCTCCCTGGGTCCCACCCCTCCCCACCCCTCCCCTTACTAGTTTAAATCCTCCTGAGCAGTTCTAGCAAATTTCCCTGCCAGTATATTAGTCCCCTTCCAATTTAGGTGCAATCTGTCCTTCTTGTACAGGTCACTTCTACCCCAAAAGTGATTCCAATGATCCAAAAATATGAATCCTTCTCCCATACACCAGCTCCTCAGCCATGCATTCATCTGCTCTATCCTCCTGTTCCTGCCCTCACTAGCTCGTAGCACTGGGAGTAATCCAGATATTACTACCCTTGAGGACCTCCTTTTTAAATTTCTGCCTAACTCTCTGTAATCTCCCTTCAGAATCTCAACCTTTTCCCTTCCTATGTCGTTGGTTCCAATGTGGACAATGACCTCTTGCTGACCCCTCTCCCCCCGTGAGAACATTCTGCACCCTCTCTGAGACATCCTTGATCCTGGCACCAGGGAAACAACACACCATTCTGCGTTTTCTCTGCTGGCCACAGAAACATCTGTCTGTACCTTAGACTACAGAATCCCCTAACACAATTGATCTCTTGGAACCCAACATACCCCTCGTTGCATTAGAGCCAGTCTCAATACCAGAAACTTGGCTGTTCTTGCTACATTCCCCTGAGAATCCATCACCCCTACATTTTCCAAAGCATACTTTTTTGAAATGGGTATATCCACAAAGGACTCCTGCCCGAGGTGCCTATCCCTCTTACTCTTCCTGGAGTTAACCCATCTATATGACTGTATCTGAGACTTTTCCCCCTTCCTATAACTGCCATCCTTCGCATTCTGTTGTTGCAAATTCCTCATTGCTTCTAACTGTCTCTCCAACCAATCCATTTGATCTGATAAGATTCGCTTCCAACAGCATTTATGACAGATGTAATCCGCAGTAACCCTTAAACTCCCTTTAAACTCCCACATCTGACAAGAAGTACATATCACTGCTAAGGCCATTTTTGCTCCTTCACAATCTACAGGCCCAGAAAATAACACTGTCTTATTCCTCTACAAAACACTGCCCCAGGTTAAATTAATAGTTATGGCTTACATTTTAAGTTTAATCAAAAGTCTTATCTCCAATAATTTCCAAAAGCCAAATATTTACGCCATATTCTTTCCAGTCTGCAACACATTATCAAGAAGATTGAGCATCTCGTCTTCACCTCCACTTCTCGTCTTTAAACAACCACCAAACCTCAAACAGATCATTGTTCGCAGCAAACTGCCTGGCTTTCAGGACAACATCATACAACCCTGTCATAGTAAATGCTTCAAGATGTGTCGGAGTATTGACATGAATACCACCGTTACACGTGGGGACACCTCTCACCTTGTACGTGACAGGTACTCATGTGACTCCACACTGCAGGGTGACCACACACACACACACACACACACACACACACACACACACACACACACACACACACACACACACACACACACACACACACACACACACACACACACACACACACACACACACACACACACACACTCAAGTAGACCCTCTCTCATACACAGGTTCTCCTTCATAGACTCACACATACACACCCATGCACACACATACCCTCTCACAGATCTATAGCCCTTTACACTCACACTCACACACATACACATATAGACACTCTCTTACAGACACTCATACACTCCCCCACACAAAACACATGTAGACACATAAGTTTGTGGGGTGAATTTGTACTTGCAGAATTACATTTTATTTTGCTCAAAAACTGCATGAATCCATGTGAGATTCCGTTAATTCCTTTTTTAGATTAGAATCAGTCTGACCATTGGGGCACAGACAGCCTAACATAGGGCACCTCACACCTTCAATGCATTATCTGGGCCAACATGGTACCTATTCATAAAGTTCACTTGAGAATGTAACTTTTTAAAAAATGTTCTGGGATTTAGATACAAATGAACTGAAATCAACATGCCCATTCTAAAAGATGAGAGATGTAACAAACAATCCAGGTCTTTTTCAATTTATAATTTGTTACATCACACTGTGAACTTTTGCTATAAATTCTGTGCTTTATGATCTTATACTCCACAACCGCCTGATGAAGGAGCAGTGCTCCGAAAGCTAGTACTTCCAAATGAATATGTTGGACTATAACCTGGTGTTGTGTAATTTTTAACTTTGTGGAGATGAACAGGCGTACTAATGCAAAAATGCTAAACTACCTGGCTAGAATCATTTACTGGGAAATTAAAGATACATCATGGAATGCAAGTAGGTAAATTAAACTTTATAATACATGGGCTAGGTAATCTGTTTAAAGGGAGAAAATAAAATTCTTATTTGTTGTGATGCACATTTTCCTACAGCAAATCACCTGACACACAGAGGTGACATCTGTAATTCAACTTCGTAATCATGTAGTATTCAGTAAAATTGAATGAAATGAGGAGGAATTTGCCTGTTTTAGAGGGCTTTTCACATTTTGAGGATAACCCAAAGCACTTGTCAATCATTGAAGTATTTTTGAAGTGCAGTTACTGTGGGCTAAAGAGGCTAATAAACAATGAGGAGTTAACTGATCAGATTGCTTGGTTTGAAATGAAGTTGGTCATGGATTAAATGGTTGTTAGGTGACTGAGAGAACTGTCCTACTCGTCCTCAAATACCAACAACTTGAAAAGGCAGATGGCGTCTCAGTTTAACAGCTTATCAAAGAAAATGGCACCACCTTGGAACTGCAATGTATGCTAGGCTAAGGAATGAGCTTGAGGGGCTAGAATGAAGTATAGCCGGTCCTGGAATGGAGGAGTAGATAGAGAACAGACTGGGACAAACAATCGTCATCTGGTGGGATAAAACAGCCACAACTACATTCAATTTCTACTGTCAGGCGATCTTCTAAGTTCAAGGCATGAGTGCTGCCACTGAGATAATACTAATTAAATATTGGCCATTGATAACTATTGTTATGGACCAGACCAGAGCACCTCGAAATATTTTAAGAAGGTGGCCTAGACCCTAACTTTTTGTTATTTTAAAGGTAGATGTGAAGTGCATGTTCCAGATGGGATGCGATTGGTCAAACTACACAATGCTCAGCAAAACACAATTTATTTAAACGCTCTAGTAAAAATACAAACAAAAGAAAGAGGAATTTAGAATAAGTTAACATTGGAAAACTTAACCAAATAGCAAGTACAGTTTGTTATACTAATTAACTGTTCCCATAAATACACCCCTTGGCAAAAAAGATAAATTCAGACACAGATTCTTACATGCAGTTCTTCCAGTCCAGGAGGAAACAACATCAAGAGAGATTTCAGAGAAAGTAGCAGGTAGGAATCATTCATTGAAGCTTCCAACTCTCCTCGGACCTCCAACAGCTTCTGGCTGCTAAAGCTAACAATATCTAGAAAGCCTGGTCTGTGACAACTGGCCACTCCCATTCAAGGTGCTTCCATTATTCCCATTTTTTAAATAAAAAACTTAACAACCTCCTGCATTGTTTACTTAGGCCATCTCCAGTTCGTCAGCTCTGCCTTTACAACCTCTCTTCAAAGAAAACCCACACTAGAGGTTGGAAACTACTTAAAACTGATTAGTGACTGATAAAATAGTGTAAAAAAATCTGACATTTGGTCTATTATTAATACTATCGGAATGTTTGATCTCTTTCTTTCGATTCAATAAATCAAAAGATTTATGAGTCTCATGGGCAACCAATGGGTTTGGGGGGAGGAAGGAGGGTCAGAGAAAACGCATCAAACATTTTTCTTCACTTATTTTATAATTCCATTATTCTCAGGATTTTCATGAAAAAGCAGTTTAAGGAAGAATGCTAAAATACTGAGCCATCAATTGCTTAAGCTGCTTCTGCTCCAACACCTTATCTGCTTCGGAAACTTTGTCCAGAAATGTAAATGAGGTTTTACAATCCTTCAAATGAAGTAACATTGGCAAAACATTTACACAATTACAAGGCCAAGTTCTTTTCAGAAAAATGAAACAATTTGAATTCAATTAACCCAGAAATCATGTCATGTTTTGTATTTGCAGTGGAGAGCTCCTTGCCTACTCTCATGGTTTCAGGTATCAATACTGGTGCTGATTTCAATACAAATCAATTAAGACACAACATGGAAATGGGGCTGTTCAATCAGAGAAGGTAGACATCCAGATGGTAGGCATAAAGATGCTGTAAGATGCAACTGCAGTTTAAAATCATTAACAATGAGTTGAAGCAGTAATTTACAATAGGGGCATATTTAACTGAACGTAATTAACGCCAAAATTCTGTGGCAAGATCTGAAATCCATTATGAAATGTGTAAATAATTATTCTGGGAATTCAATAGGCGGCTTAGACAAATGCTATTCTCAACTGGAATAGTACGATTTAATACCTGAACAACAATTATCTAGGCTAACCTAATGTACGCCTCATTGTTCTTATACAGCTTCTTTCATCTTGAATCACTACAAGAGAAATTATATTTAGCAATCTTAGGACATTTTTTACATCTGCATTTCGAGGCTTCACAGATTCTACATGTCTTATTGACAATATTTAAATGTTGCTGTTATATATGGTACTGTGAGGAACAAACATACATAAGCACCTAATATTTATGAGGAGGAGAGCGCGCATGGCAGTGAAAAACCGGCAAATTAGTTGAGGAGGACCTGCCAACATTAACTTATTGCAATCTGTTTCTTTAGCTTCAGCTACAAGGTAGGTAGGCTGGTCATGTACTAGGATAGAAAACCAATGGCTACAGCTGCAACTAGGGACACTTGAGGCCAATTGACAACAATTGGGAGGGGCAGGAAGTAAGAGGTCAATGTTTGGAGAGGGGCAGGGATGGTGGAACAGAAAAGGCCACCACAGGGAGTTGGAGAGTGAAACATTGACCATAAGACCGTAGGAAATAGGAACAGGAGTAGGCCTTTCGAGCCTGCTCCACTACTCAATAGGATCACGGCTGATCCAACACATCTCTGTCTAGTTTCCTGGCCCTTTTCTCTCAGCCTACATTCCCAGTGTTCAAGAATCTGTCTCAGCCTTAGACATGCACAGGGACTCAGCCCCTCTGTGGCAAGGAGTTCTGAGAGATTATGCATGATAAGATTAGATTTGATTCCCTACAGTGTGGAAACAGACCCTTCGGCCCAACAAGTCCACACTGACCCTCTGAAGAGTAACCCACCCAGATCCATTTCCCTCTGTCTAATGCACCTAACACTATGGGCAATTTAGTCTGGCCAATCCACCTAATCTGCACATCATTGGACCGTGGGAAGAAACCGGAGCACCCAGAGGAAACCCACGCAGACACGGGGAGAATGTGCAAACTCAGCACAGACAGTCGCCCGAGGCTGGAATCGAACCCGGGTCCCTGGCGCTGTGAGGCAGCAGTGCTAACCACTGAGCCATCGTGCCACCCTGGAGACTAAGGAGTTAGTTGTGATTACTGAGAGGGTGTCTAAATGTCTAAATCAGGGTAGAGATGTCTGTGGTTATAATGGGGTGGGGATGGTCTGTTAATGTGGTTTGTGGCTGTGTGATGGAATCTTGCATTTGGAATACATGTTCAAAGACAACCATGGGAGTGAGCATACCTTCCCCTTGTGGGGGGCCTGTGCATTTTGAGGATTTCAGGAGTGAATTTGCCTGCTACCCCCACATATTACAAAAGCTGATTAATTGACATGCTTAAATTAAGAAACAACAGTGCAATTTTTGTTTAATTTAAGTTCAGTTACCAGCATGGTATTCTAGTCTCAAGATAGCAGATGGTAATAGAAATGGGGGTGTGCACTCAGTGAGATAAGGAATTTTTATAGCACTCTTTGTGGGTGAGGAGGACTCCACCCATGTGATTACAGACCATTCCTATCACAGGATGAAATCTACATCTCTCATTTAAGATGAGGAGTTCATATATGGGGAAAAATGTATTGGATACTATTGTCATCAATGCATTGTCAATTGTTAATTCTAAACCCGGGATCAAGATCTGAGATGTAGTAGAGACGGTTATAACTACCTAGTTAAAATGTTCTAGCTTTATGCATATGCAATTGAAAAGCATCATCTGCAACCTTTATGATAGAATCCCTACAGCATGGAAGCAGGCCAATCAGCCCATTGAATCTATATCATCCCTCTGAAGGGCATCCCACCCAGACCCACCCCCATCCCTATAATCCTGCATTCCCCATGGCTAAGCCACAAAGCCTGCACATCCCTAGACCCTATGGGCAATTTATCATGGCCAATTTACCTGACCTGCATACCTTTGGACTGTGGGAGGAAACCGGAGCACCCGGACGAAACCCACACAGACAAGGGGAGAATGTGCAAACTCCACTCAGTCAGTCGCCTGAGAATGGAATTAAACCCGGGTCTCTGGTGCTATGAGGCAGCAGTGCTAACTACTGAGCCACCATGCTGCCCCACATGTTTGTTCACGGTGAGGGCTTTTTTTTAAATACAGATCTGTGTGCCGGTTATTTTTGTAAAAGAAAATTGCTAACTTATATATGTTGTCGTGTGTCAATTTTAAAGCTGTGGTGCTTCAGAAATTAATACTTCCCTTGTGTATTGTTGCTTTAAATCATTTGGGGGTTGCTGATTGAGGATATTGATGAACTCTTTTAATTTTCCTTGTGTGAGAGCCCAAATAGCCCCTGTGCCAGCATAAATACGGAAGGCTTTCTTATTAGATGACAACATCACCTAATAAATGGAATGAAAATGTAAAGGAAACCTCTAAAATCCAAAGAAAGTAGCCTCAGAAACTCAAATGGTCGCGCCTGAGTAAAGTTTCAAGATGAGCCTAAAAAAGCTGACCTGATAAAGTCTTTCACAGAACCCTACAGTATGTAAGCAGGCCAATTGGTCCATTAAATCCACACTAATCTTTCCAAACAGCATCACATCCAGACCCACCGTGCCAACCCTATCACTGTAAGCCTGAATTTCCCTGGTCACTATGGGCAATTTAGCCTGGCCAATCTACCTAACCTGCACATCCTTGCACTATGGGACAAAACCGGAGTACCTGGAGGGAACTCATGCAGACACAGGAAGAATGAACAAACTCCACACAGACAGTCGCCTGAGGGTTGAATCGAACCCGGGTCCCTGGTGAGGTAATAGTGCGACCTACTGAGCCCAGTGTACCATCCCAATTCAATTTTTAAGTGAGACATTTGCTCACCATGTAACATGCCACAATGAAAATGCCAAAGGGAATCTATGTAATGATTTGGAATGTGTTTGCAGTGTTCATTCCATTTTTTTCACTCTCCCCATCCTCTACTTGCAATCTTGAATGCTTAATATAAAGACCTTGAAACCAATGGAAAGAAATTAAAATAGAAAGACTGCTGCACCTAACAACAATGATTTGCATTTATATAGCAATATCAGCAGAGATAAATGATCTAATTAACAGCACAAGAGCACTATCAGACACTGGGTCACGTATGGAAATAGTTAGACATGGGAGTAACAGCCCAATCAAAGAAGTGGGTTTTAAGCAGAGTCTTATACTATCTTGCTGTTCCTAAAAACACTCCATACTGTCCCAGTATGAGTCAACCCAAGCTGTGCCTGTACACTAATGTCAGTCTGAAATTGGCTTCTAAATTTGTCACCCATCCAAGGGAAAATAAGGGGTCGTGAAGGTATTGCATTTAAAGTAAGCATATTGAATCTGTTATCCAGCCATGTACTTGACGGTTAATGAAAGCACTCGAAACATATCCATAGTCAGAAACTGCCCTCTGACATTTCTATTTGGTTAATGTGGTGGGAAACCTGTTGAAATATTTCTGTACAGTAGCTTCCAGTTGAATAAAACCCAATAACAATGACCAAATGACAACCAGTATGCAGGAAGGATTAATACACAAGAGATTTATGATGATACAGTTCTACACCAAAGCAACAGCTTCCACAAGGCAAAGAGCATGGACTTTTCAAACTAATAGAGATGAGACTCCGTTACCAAAGGCAACAGGTCTGTTCCTATGGCAGTGAATTTGCTCAATAAACCATCTCCTCAGCCATCAGAACCTTGTTGGACAAAGGGCAGTAACACCTGGTTTTGAAGTTTGTGGAGGCTCATGACAATCTTCTGTTGAAGCCCTAAGACAATTCCTGGCGGTTTATTTTTGAGAAATGGAACTGATAAGTGAAAGGTGCTTTTCTGTCTTTGTTCAGCAGCAACACTTGGCTGTGTCAAAATAAATTACTGAAACTCAGTATTCAAATTTTGGGTCATGAGCTTCGTGAACTGAAAACTTCAATGTAAAAGGAATGATCTGTTCCCAGCATAGCCTGTCATTAATAGTAGAAAATTTAAAAAAACTGTCAAGTTTCTCATAACCAACAATGATTTTAAAAAAGGACTTATTCAAAGTTTAATTCAGAGTTGAGTTGAAGCTTGAGGGGCAATCTCCTGAGTCTTTGTCCTCCTTGCAGTTTTTTCAATCTGGAGTCCATATTCAATATTTTGATCTGCTTTCCCTGAAACATTTGTACATGAATTCTTAATCTATGTTCCTGGTGGTGGTGCTGGTAGAGATATTGGGCATTGGGGATTGCAGATCAAGTCTACTGATTATCAAATTGTTTGTCTCTGATCAATAATTACTTGCAGGCATCCTGTGATATTGCAAACTAAGGAATTAATGTACCAATCATTATTGACTCTTCTAGATAGTGCTCGGTATTTAAGTCTTAAATGCGCTCATTAAACAATATATAGACTGACAGAGATCTCTTTCGAAAGCAAGTGTTTGACAATATGATGCAGCTCACATAAGCCCATTGGTTAGGTTGTAATATTGCGTGTAATTCTCGTCTCCTGTTGGAAAGATGTTGTGAACATTGAAAGGGTTCAGAAAAGATTTACAAGAATGTTGCCAGGGTTGGAGGATTTGAACTATAGGGAGAGGCTGAACAGACTGGGGCTGTTATCCCTGGAGCGTCAGAGGGGCTGAGGGATGACCTTATAGAGGTTTACAAAATTATGAGGGGCATGGATAGGGTAAATAGACAAAGACTTTTCCCTGGGGTCAGGGAGTCCAGAACTAGAGGGCATAGGTTTGGGGTGAGAGGGGAAAGATATAAAAGAGACCTAATGGGCAACGTTTTCACGCAGAGGGTGGTACATGTATGGAATGAGCTGCCAGAGGAAATGGTGAAGGCTGGTACAATTGCAACATTTAAGAGGCATTTGGATGGGTATATGAATAGGAAGGGTTTGGAGGGATATGGGCCGAGTGCTGGCAGGTGGGACTAGATTGGGTTGGGATACCTGGTTGGCATGGATGGGTTGGACCAAAGGGTTTGTTTCCATGCTGTACATCTCTATGACTCTATGACTCTATAAATTGGGCACATAAGCATTGAAAACCTGCCAAGGCAACTGAGCTAACCAAACTCTACTCAAAGTAAGTATGGCATTTAAGAAGTACAAGTCTTACTCCACGTGCTTGTGCTTTAAGGTAGGTCAGGTTTTAATTGTGTATTTACAGCACCCATGTATATTAACGATGTCAAGGCCAAAATGCTTTGTATTGATTCAAAACTATTAAGAATGCAGATTCAGTACGAGAGTTAGGATTGTAATTATAATGCCAGGTTTTTTTTTGACATCATCCCCATCCTCCATCATTACCTCCTCCCACTATACCGCGCCCCCAGCCTGCTATGCAATTCTTACCCTCGTTATAACTAGGCGACATACTAACCTTTTTCAAAGGTGTACTAATAAGAGGGTTGATTTCTATTTTTTTCTCCTTTAACAGTCACCCATGAAGGAACCATTGACACAAGTGAGCAGAGCAGAATCCTCACTAGTTCCACCTTGCCACTGCACTAACTGCTGTAACAAAATGAGATTGCCGGGCATCAAAAATCTACAGAAATTAGAAATTGTGATGATGATTAATCAGGAAATCATGAACTGGTCACTTTTTTTAAATGTAGTGTTTGCTATGATAATATGTAGAATATTGTCATTGGACTGTGAACAGGGTCTTTCATATTGACATGGACTACAGCTCGACTGCCCCAGCTAACACTGAAGACTTTGCCATTCTTCCTCAAATATGGTTCAGAAAAATTAGCACAATACTCTTCTAAGGCTAACCAAAGTCAGACACAAGCTCCTTATTTTTATTTCCAATGCAACTGCTAATAAAACTAAGGGAACTAAATGGTTTTTAAACAGCTTTCTCAACTTCTCCCATCACCTTTGAAGACATGTGTATATATACCCCCAGTTCATCCACTCCCTTTAAAATTGTACCAATTATGATATGTGATCTTCTTATATAATCCCACTAATTTGAAGATATCTTAATTACAAATTTCATATCACAGGTACTAGATTATGAGTTTAGCCCAAGATTCTCTCAAATCTTTTAAGTAAACAATCATTAAAGAGAGAGTCTGCGTTTATAGGATTCTTTACTAGATTCTTTACCAGATAATCACATGGCCATTTACTTTACGTTGATCTTCTATTCCTTTATATAGAGGCTTATAAATAAGGGTTGGTACGTCATGCCCCTATGAGTGCTGGCATTTTCTCTCCCATGAAAAATGGAAGACAGGTCAGGAGTGTGCCATAGTATAAGAGTGAGGAATGAGCCAAATCTGCACCACACACAGCAATACCAAGAGCAGCTCAAACCTAATAACCAGGTTTTATCAGTAACCGGAAGGAGAAGCCACTCCCACTGTTGTTTGATCATGGCTACATGCTCCTGCCAATTTCTGGCACAGGTCCTAGCTGCTGTGACCCATAACCCCAGCGCTTTCAGATGACCTGATCTGACAAAGGATCAATCGCCCCACTTCCCAAAGAGCATGACCGTGAACTTGAGTTTGAACATCCCTCCTGAGGACAGTTGATACGGATTGCAGATGCAGACCTGTCTGTTCACTGCCAGTAAATCCATGCAGAAAACTGTGGCATCATCCATGGACAGGGGTACTTTGATCAGAATGATGCCATTGCCTGGGACAGCCATTCATCCAACCTGGTGGACTCAGTAAAAGGATCTGCACAACACACCGCCAGAAAGTAGACAGAAGGTAACCCTGTCTGACTCCAGATTCGAGCAGACAGCTTTGTGTTCAGCAAACATTGATCGAAACTGAAATTTGTGTAGAACAATTATATCCACTGCAGGATGCCTTCCTAAAAATCTCCCTTTCGGGGAGTACAACCATAAGGGTAGGTGTGTGATATTCTGCCAAAAGGACCTCCCCAGTACAGGTTGCTGAGGCAGGTATCTATACCAACACCCCCACCCTCAACCCCACCCTCCAACCTCCAAATCCCATTCCCCAACCCCATTCCATACATTGTCAGTCAGTCATATCCTTGAGTAGCACAAGGCACCCTGAGATCTAACTATCAGGGACAAGCAGGATGAGTCACCAACTCCAGACCAGACCTGACTTGACTTGGGCAGAATTTTCTCATCCCCATTCAGATGGGTTGTCAATTCCTAACTTCCTCCTTCTCCCCTTCTGCTTGTAAATGAGGGAGAATGATACCTTTCCTCATGGATTTGGACAGGCTGTTGGCCTGAAGCATACTCTCATACACATTCAGGATGGTCTGGCCAAGCCAATTCACACTTGGCTGTAAACCATTGCTTCCGGGAGTTTGTCTCTTAGTTCAAGCAGGTTCAGCGGTCCTCTGAGACTTTTGTCATACAGGAATGGAATGAAACAAGCTCTCAGAAGACTCAACTAGAAATGTGGAGTCTGGATTAGTGGTGCTGGAAGAGCACAGCAGTTCAGGCAGCATCCGAGGAGCAGTAAAATGTGGAGCATAGGCCATCTAATGCAACACTGTACCACATGGGAATAGTCAATGTCACACTGTTTTTTATAGCAGTAGCCTGCTATATGGTAAGTTTAAAGATTGGTGTGAATATTACTGAATGGGCAAATGGGTGGATGAGTAGGGTGGGTGAAGTGGGTCAGGGTCAGGATTGCTGAGGCAGGGACATAGGCCTCGTTAATGCTTTCCAAAGTATTGAAGACCTGGGCCAATATTTGTGATGCAGTTCAACATCTTCAAATCATGACAACTTCACCTGGAGGAAATGATAAAATCTACCAAAGGGAAACGCATTCAACTGTGGATGCAGTTGCGAAATTTATTAAGTCAAAAGTATTTGCTTTTGACTTCTCAAAGATAACAACATGCACAATTCAACTGACAGTAAAAGATAAAATTACTCTGCAGCAGAAATTTCAGATCTCTTGAGTTACATTGGGAGGACCCTCACCGAGATTCGAGTGCTATGTTTTAATTATCTTCTTGGTAACAGTATGGTAACATCTTTTTGGAATGTGTACAGCTGGTTGTAGAGGAGTCCTGGGTTTTCATTACAGGCAACTGATAGTCCTCTTGGCCCATAAAGTAAAAAAAATCTTTGAGTCTCTTCTCATCCTCGCTTCCCTGCCGTATTTCCTTCATTGCAAGGCAAGGCAGGACTTCTGTGATCAGGCCATCAGTTACAATTGCAGTTGGGTCCCAGGAACATCATTGTGTCTTGACATGAATAGGTAAACAAGAGGCTAAGAGACACTGATAATGCAGATAAAATTTGGAGCAGTGATTTCCTGACAGCTTCTTAACAGATAACAGATTAGCTGGAGAAGTTGCATAAAATTACATGTTGCCAATAACCCAGGTTTCCCAATACACTATCAGCACTAACAATTTAAGCAAAGAGTTAGTTTGAAACATAAAGGGAGATACAGAATAAAGAAAGACGGTTCACATGATTTTGTTTTAAGATGGTTCTCTGTAAGACTAATATCATTTCAGCTATTAGCTTCGTTCTGCACAGTGAATACCCCACAGAGTGACATATTTCACAAAACTCATAACACAAGCTACAAGTAACCATTATTTTCATCACTCCTGACAAATGGAGATGCTACCTGCCTATTGCTTCCAAATGAATGGAATAGTTAAATACATTACAAAACTGCTATTGTATTCACTGGGGAAGAATGATATTGTTATGAAACATTTAATCACCTAAAGGTACAATTTCATAAGGAAGTATTGTTATTGTCACTTTATATGGCCAGTAAGCAGACAGCAGTATTAGAAATCTGCTACACACACGTTTATCGGAGGAGATTGCAATATTTTTATAATATTATGGGAGGATTCATCATTATTAAAAATACCTTCTTATTGCCATGATCACAGATCATAACCGCAGATCACCTATTGAATCCTCAATTCCACCATATGTTTTTAAAACAGGAATGAGACAGCCAATTCTCTGGCTGTCTGGAGAGAGAGAGAGAGAGAGAGAGAGAGAGAGAGAGAGAGAGATCCTGGAATGTCACACCTTTTGAAGCATCAAGGAAGTTTCAAAGGAATGATCTGAAAGAAAGAAATCATCAACTGAACTGTAATCTTCTGGAAGTAATCTCAGACAGAGAACATGACGAGATAAACAATTGTAGTCTGGATGTGAAAGATGGTTTGAGTCTTTGGGTCTTCCCTTTTCAAGTGTAAGACAGTTTGCCCCCTACCCCCATCCCCATACTAGGGATTATCCTTGTGAACCTTCTTTGAACTGTCTCCAATACAATGATATCTTTCCTTAAATAAGGGTTTAATAGCCACTGGGATGACTGTGACATTCTTCCATCTGCTTTTCATAGATGACTCGGACTGACCTGTATATCTATCTTTAACCCTTCCTTGTTTTGGGCTCACCGTTTATTCCTGTGTGTATACATGTTACATTATTGTTTCTTCTTGTGTTTCACAGCTAATAAACATTCTTTTTTTAAACGCAACAAAACCAACTTATCTGGCTCCTTTTAAAACAAAATGAATTTGGCCTGGGAGAAAAATAACCACAATGGAGGGTATCCTTGCAAATTAACCTTGCTGTGACCGACTGAGGGCGTAGCTTATTGAAGAAAGGGAGTCCATTCATCCCCCCCTCATGTAAAAGCTTGACAATTTGGGGTATTCCGTCTGGAAATGTAATAACATTAAAACGTCACCTTTTCATAACACTGAGGGATAACAGAAAATTTAATGACAAAGAAAACAATCTGATCAAAGGGTCCAAAGAATATCACACAAGCTGCAAGAGGGAAGCTCAATTTGCTCAGAATTTTGATGGACGCCAGGGTGGAGTCACAACCATGCAATTACTGCAGAAAATAACTGTTTTATGTAACTGCAGAGTTAATTTAGGTCTAGAAACAAGTTTTCTTCATTGTAAAATAGGGCTTACGTAGGTTGCTAATGCATCTGACTGGTTATGAGGGAATAATGTGGCCAGTATATTTCATTTTTATTTAACTGCATTTTGAAATGGTAAAATGACTTTCTGCCAGTAAGACTCAATCATTGGCAAGTCCAACACAAGAACAGTTTCTACTAAATAGCAAATTAATGGCAAATCAATGACTATGAATATAAAGAAAATAAACTCCCACCTGTCTTATGTGAACAATGCAACACTGGTACTAGAATCCCAGGATGGTATTTGTTTGTAACTTCATTATCAAATACAAATCAAAACTCCTGGTCACAGTAATATATTTGGTTACATATCAACAATATAATATCAGTGACATCAAAATTCAAACAGTGGCAAAATTATTCTGGGAATGATATTCCATATTTGGAGGCTCCAGTACTCATTGTCGTTCTGCTCGATGGAAGTCCTTGCAACCAATAATTATAGTTAAACTCCATTAGTCCCTAAGACTGTATGTTCTTTAAAGAAGTTAACTTAATTTCAGCTCCATTAAGTCAACATATTTAAGTAATTAAGCTTGTCCTAAATAATTGACAGAAAAATAAATTCTATTTTTGTTATTTCAGAACTCGATCAGTCGCAACAATCTTAAAGTGGCATCAATCAGTCTCAAATAGATATCAGGTCAGGATACGAAATCTCACTGTCGTCTGGGGAAGTTTCAAGGTCCGAAAATAACTCAATCTTTCCGAATGTCACTGTTAAAGTAACACTTCAAAGCTAAAGCGGAAGTTTCAGTACCTCAGTGATGGCCACTTTTAAAGACAAAATGGAGTTGCTGTTGTGTTTGATAATCAAACAGAAGAGTAGATGAAATCGTGCGCCAGCCTTCTTGTTGCAGACAGATTGAGGCAACACAATCTGAGAGAGTAACCTTGCAATCACCTCATGTGATATTGATAAATATTTAATATACTATGAAATGCCCTTATCCATTACTTTAATCCAATATGAATTAATATCATATACTGTAATACCCAAATGAAAATGAAGTGATTCAAAACAGGATCACATTGCCTTTCATTTCTCTTATTCTATGCTGCTTCGGAAGCCAACTTATTCTGAGCCCATCAAGGTCAGTGCTGATCAAGCAGAGAGAAAATAGAATATTACAACAATGTATGGTCGTCTGATGATCCAGGTATTTTATACTTTTCAACTCCAAACAATGACATTGATTACATGTGAAGTTGGAGAATGTGGTTAATGATAGTCCTTAGTTTACATGTTAAGAGATAGAATTGGGTCAGCAATAGTATTTGTGTTTTTAATCATAAAGCAATGGGTTCAAGTCCAATTTCTGAGACTTGAACAAATAAACTTCACAAAGGAAAAGTCATGCCTGACACATTTATTAGAATTCT